>NW_026881936.1:0-38071 GCF_032173495.1 Musca vetustissima
CCCAAACAGGACCGATATATTCCATTTCTAATATCAAATCTCATAAAAGTAGTACCAACGTATGTGCAAAATTCCAAAGCTCTGTCTTCAATATTGCGACCTCAGTGCGACGGACATGGCTAAATCGACAACGAATATCCGTTAAGAATAAATGGGGTTTCTGATTAACATTTAATTATTAATTATTAACGATTTTGTTCTAGAAATTTTTAGCACTTTTTTCTGACACTTTTTTAAATTATTTAGCACTTTCTAGCATTTTTTTCAACAAAATCTAGCATTTTTCCTCAACAAAGTGTTGGCAACACTGACTATATACGAGAGCTATATCTAAATCTGAACCGATTTTCTTCAATTTCAATATGGCCAAATAGGTGAGCTGTGCCAAATTTCATTCAAATCGAATCATAAATGCGACCTGTACTTTGTTTAAAATTAAACATCTACAGACGGACGGACGGACGGACAAGGAACCATGTGTCTATCTCGCTTTCTTTTGCCTGTTACAAACATATACACAAAGACATAATACCCTGTACCACAGTGTGGTTAAGGGTATAATGACTGGTGGAGGGAGGATACCTCAATCCTTTAGGATTGGGTACGAAAGTACCAAATTGTAGTAAATATGGTACAATATGCTTTGTGTGAACGGGCAGGGCGGAAATCCTAAAATTTGCAATTAAAATTACTTTTGGAGTGTAGGATTGAGACATACTAAATTTGGTACAATTTAGACTTGAATGAACGGAGTGATGGAAAACTTATAGTTGCAATTAAAATCACAGTTGGAATACAGGATCTAGGTAGTGTTGGAAATTCGAACTTATAAGTACGAAAAGTACTAAATGTTGTACAATTTGTATGTATGTGAACGAATAGGGCGGGGATCCTGAAATTTATGAATAAAATTACTGAAATCGTTCTTACCTCTTCGAAAGGTAATATATGGTACAAAATTTGTTACAATTTGGATATTGGTGAACGTATATAGCTAGAATTCTTAAATGTGGCTTTAGAGTATTGCTGGAGTCCAGCACTGAGGTAGTTTTGAAAATTCGTACATATGGATGGTGAAAGAGTAGAACTGGAATCTGAAAGTTGCAACTACGATTACTGTCGGATTGTAGGATTGAGAAAGTTTTGCAATATGGGTACAAATATGGCACAGAATGGTACCAAATCTGATACATTTTGGATTTTTGTGAACAGGTAGAGCTGGAATTCTTAAATTTGGACTTACGATTGCTATTTGAAAGCAGGATTGAGGTAGTTTTGGAAATTCGTACTTATGGTGGAATTAAAATTACTGTTAGAGTGTAGGATGGATGTAGTTTTACAAATTCTTAGTCGAAAAATGCTGAATGGAAAAAATGTGGAACCTGTAGGTATTTGCTGAAATATATAATTCGAATTCTGATCACTTTTGAATCTGTATAATGGAATTAAATAAATTAGTACTTATGTGTATAAAAAGTACTAAATGATACTTTGAACACTTTTTTCTTTAAAGCCTCATAAAATTTTGTATATGACATACTTTAAGCTTGATATAAATATTTTATTACTGTTTTAATGGACGAAGACAGAGTATTGTTTTGCATTCCCATTACGCATACGAAGTAGCGGGCACATTGCCGCTACTTCTAATTAATAAGTAATGAATGTTAGGCCAAGCCATTCTTATTACATACAACAGTAGTGTTAATCGTATCTCAACATTTATACACATATTAGGTATTTTCAAAATTAATATTAGGTACGGTCTTGTTAACCTTGAAGTGAGGCACCAGCGAAATTCTCATACAGTTTATTTCATTGGTTAGCTAAGTATTACGCTTTGTTACAAGAGACATTTGGTTATAAAAGGGTTTTTTGTAAAGAAGCTATTAATACCTTCTGTGGAGAATATCCCCAAACAAAAAACTAAGGGAACTGATGAGGATCAGTGGCGAGACTCTAAACTATAGCCTACCCTGTCTCTCGCTTACTTTAATACACCCTACAGTTGTCCCAGTTTCTTCTGACTTATAATCTGGACATTGTCAAATGTCATACGACGAAAAAATGTGGATAGAAATGTCTGTGAGTTCTATCTCCGCAATTTATTGGACGAATTAATTGCAAATTTGCAAAAAAAATTTCAAATGTAGTGGCATCTATTTTGCAAAAACAAAAGGCATCAAGAATTTTAAAATTTTTATATAAAGATGTTAAGGAAATTTAAGGCAAGAAGCTGAAGTGGATCTGTGGATTGCTATGTTTGACCATCTAATACACTTGATGAATCGGTTCAGAATTAGATACAGCTCACATATATATATTTTTGTCCGATTTTACTAAAACGGCAAACCAAACTCCTAAGATTTGTCCGACTGAGACGAAATTTTGCATAACGTTTTGAGATGAGCGCAATATTGAGATGAGCGGTAGTACAAAATAAAAAAATTCGCTGTTGCATACATAAATTTACTGTGAAAAAAATTCATTTCCCCCTGCGTACGTCCAAAGTGCTGAAGGGTATCATATAATCGGCCTCGTCCGACTTTTGATCCTTCCCTATTGATTTTCATATAAGGTTCCAGCACAATTTTTCAATCGTTTCTGCTGCCAGCAATTTACCAAAAGGAATCGAAATAGACATATGGTTCCTTTTGAGAATATGCATAAAATCACTTTCTGAGTCGAATTTTGCATGTCCGCCTGTCTGTCCGTCCGTCCGTGTATTTTTGTGAGCAAAGTACAGATCTCATTTATAATCCGATTTGGATGAAATTTGGTACAGATTCCGATTTTATGTAAATGGAGCACCATACTGTCAATGTTTGTCCGATTGAGCAAAAATTTTACATAGCGTATTGAAATCGCTATGGGGTTGGCGTCCATGAGTTTTTGTTGAGCCATCGATCAAACCATCCTTGGTACCACGAGGAATTAATGTGTAACGGGTGACTCGGCATTATAAGGTACTCTGAAACAAATAATGTTCCAAATTACTAGGCCAAGTGTAATCCTTATTTGCTAACTTGTAAACCTAGTCAAAACTAGCGAATTTTTCACAAATTAAATTTCTTAAGTTCGCTTTTTTTGTGCGATGTCACCAATTCTAGTGCACACCGGAGCTAGTAATGTAGACTTTCGAATCCCGTTGGAATTTTTAGATTCGGTCGTTTCAGTGGTCGGAAATCGAATCATATCTTCGAAAAGAAAGACGTTTCTTCAGTTACAAAAAAACAACAACAAAATTATATTAATAATTTTATCTTTTTATTAAGTCTTCAAATAAATATGTGCAAAATTGTATGTCTCCAATATAATGCGGCAGTTCGAAAATCACCCAAATTTCAAATCGAGAATCGTTATCTTACGTTCGGGGTATAAAATAATCCACTGTTAAATTTGAAAAATTTTGAAAGGGCGAAAACATACTACGATCGAGAAAAAATCTGCATAGAAGGAAGAGGTAGACAATAAAGTTTTTTTTTTTATTTTTTAAATAATATTGTTCTTTCCACTTTATATTAGGGCAATAATTTACTCCTTCCCCTAGAAATAAAAAAACGAAAACAATATAAATTTTAATTTGTTGCAATAATCAAGATAAACATCTCCTTAGAGACTGAAAACTGAAACAAAACAACAACAAAAATGAAATGAAATGATGCGTATTCATAAAACAAAAAAAGGTTCCCTACATAAATCTAAGTCTTTGTTCGTCGCAAAAAAAAATAAATTAATATTTTTCTGTGTATAGAATTCATTTTCATTATTATTGTTATTGTTTAGCTTGTTTATATAAAATATTTTTTTATATACATTATTATATGGTCCATTAGTGGAGGCGATTTAGTTCACTCTGTTGTTTTTTTTTCTTGCCTTCAACAAAAGCTTTCATTCATTCAGTTTCCACCATAAAACAGCAACAAGGATAATAAAAAACAAAAAAAGCGAAAATGTTGCAGAAGTGTTACGCGTTCGCACGATGGGCCATATTTGCCGATGATGATGACGACCATAGCTCTGACGATGAAGATGACCATAAAGCGTATTGTTTTTTAATGTAGAAGTTTCTTTGTTGCTGCGGATGCTGTTGGTGTTATTGTTTATGGCCAGTACTTATTTTAACCACAAAAGAAGATGAACAAGAAAGAGGTACATCATTCCCAATAACAATGAATGGCTTTTGTTACTTCATAATAACAAAAATAATAATAATCAAAAATAAAAAGAAAAAAAAACAGCAACAGCAGTCTCATCCACACCATCATTATCATCTACACCCCACTAATAATCGCCAGTTTACTGTCCACCATAATGATGTCGATAAAATATTCTTTCAGGAAGAAGATTTTTTTCAAATATTTTTTTCGGTGTTTTATTTTTTTCGTGAATAATGGCAGGACTTGTTATTGTTTTTTTTCTTTTGTTTTTTATATTATAAACAATTTATTGCCAATGTTAACCGTTTACTTTCCTTATTAGCCAAAATAATGAAAATTAAGAAGAAATAAAAAGGGAAAATTAGCTTCTGATTTTTTCTTCGTTCTTGTTTGTTTTCCATTATTTTGTTTTTTTTATGGAAGGAAAACCCTTTCATTTTCCTACGAATTAATATAATAATGGCAGTTGTGGCTTACATAAATATATATATATAGCAACGTAATTATATGGTATTAATTATTCATGCTGGGGCTATACAGATTTTTAATTATGTTACCAAGAAAAATGGGTCATAACAAGATATTGCTAACCTTTTGAAAAAAATGTTGATGATTTACACCACAAGGCCCCAAAAAATATGTTTTAAAAAATCTACGCCTTGTTATAGACCCCACAAAAAAATTTGTTAAAAAATCCGCGCCTTGTTATAGACCCCCTCAAAAAATTGTTAAAAAATCCGCGCCTTGTTATAGATCCCCAAACAAATTTGTTAAAAAATCCGCGCCTTGTTATAGACCCCCAAAAAAAATTGTTAAAAAATCCACGCCTTGTTATAGACCTAAAAAAGTATGTTTTAAAAATTCCACGCCTTGTTATAGACCTCCAAAAGTATGTTTTAAAAATGTCACGCCTTGGTATAGACCACTAAAATATTTTTTAAAAATTCCACGCCTGGGGATAGGCCTTTGCAAATATTTTTTAAAAATTCCACGCCTTGGTATAGACCCCAAAAAATATTTTTTTTAAAAATCCACGCCTTGTGATAGACCCCAAAAATATGTTTTAAACCAGTAAGGGAAGTAATAAAGTCGGACTGGGCCGACTATATGATACCCTTCACCACTTTGGAAATATTCTACATATGTATACTAAAAGACGTAGCCTTTTTGAAGGAACATTGACATGCAATTGAACGAACTTACATATGTGATCTTAATCTATATATTAACCGACTAACCTTAATCTCGACACATGTCATTGTGCAACCCATGTACTGTTTAAAATTTAATCTCAATCAGACACCCTTTGAATATTTGGTGTACAATTAACATGAATGAGTCAAAATTATATAGAAGCTATGCTATATCTATACCTGAACCGATTTCAAGGAGACTTGCTAGCGATTAATTTATATTAATTTGACTACGTTGTGTCAATCGGCCTAGCTATGGATCTTAAGTGCACCATTTACTTAAAATCGGACGAAAATATATATGGGAGCTATATCTACATCTGAACCGATTTTCACGAAACTTAGCACACATCATTACATAATTTAGTACGCAGTGCCAAAATTCGTGCAAATTGAACGATTTTCAGGGACATTGATGCACCATTTACCTTAAATCGGGCGAAACTATATATGGGAACTATATCTAAATCTGAACCCGATTTCCACGAAACTTATCATCATCATTCCGGACCTAATACAGTACCATATGCCAAAATTCGTGCAAATGTAATGATTTTCAGGGTTTTTGGTGCACCATGGGAGCTATATCTAAATCTGAACCGATTTTCACAAAACTTAACACACGTCATTGTACACATAATTCAGTACGCTATACCAAAATTCGTGCAAATCTAATGATTTTCAGGGACTTTGGTGCACAATTTACCTAAAATCGGGCGAAAATATATATCTAAATCTGAACCGATTTTCACAAAACTTAGCACACGTCATTCTACACATAATTTAGTACGCTATACATAAATCGTAAATCGACTCAGAAAGTGATTCTATGCATATTCTCAAAAGGAACCATGGGTCTATCTCGATTCCTTTTGCCTGTTACAAACATATGCACAAAGACATAATACCATGTACCACAGTGTGGCGAAGGGTATAAAAATCGACGCTTTGTGATAGACCACTAAAATTATTTTTTTAAAAAATTCACGCCTTGTGATAGACCCCTAAAATTATTTTTTAAGCAATTCATGCTTTGTCAAAGACCCCCAAAAATATTTTTTTAAAAATCCACTCATTGTGATAGACTCCGTTTAATTAAAGTCGATTCAAATATCTATATGTTGAATAAATTTTTCTCCTCCCCCCATTCTTGGTTTCAAAAAATTCGTATGAACTAAAATAAAGCCAATCGGCGAAGATCTTCCTTATTATACCCTACACAACTGTGTTGTCAGGGTATTATAGCTTTGTGCAGCCCCAAGAGTTTGTAACAGCTCGCAATATTGGTCCTAGACCCACCTTCAAGTATACCGATCATATCTCAACTATATGAGTCGATCTAGACATGTGTATCCGTCCGTCTGTCCATTATAATTTGTAAACACGATACAGGCCACTGTTATGGACCAATCTTCACGAAATTTCGCACGTAGGATGGGTTCTGGCCAATGAAGACCCCTATTGTTTTTGTTAAAGATCGGTTAATATTTAGGGGATGAAATGCACCAAATACTAAATTTTTGTTGGTTTTTCTGGTCGCTCCAGAGGCCGAAATTATGGCCCAAACACCGCGAATTTTTGCATGGAGAAGGGGATCGGGCCAAAAAATAAGCATGCCTGTTTTGATAAAGATCGGTCAATATTTAGCGGGTCAAATGGACCATGACTTTTGTGTGAAAAATTACAAAATGTGTATTCTATGGCGTATATATTAAATCCCGAAGGACATAGACCCGAGAAGTTGATATTATATCTAAGAGGAGTGGTTGACCTTTAAATTGATACCAATTATATTATCGTATGGTCGCATATGTGGGAGTTACACTTAAATATTTACAGGTGCTTATGTATTCAGATGTTATTTAGTAACCCATTACCACACTAGAGGACGGAAATATAGCTCTGATCGCTTTGAAAATTTCCACGAGGATCCAAGTATGGTCAAGGACAACGCCTACAAATTTCGGTGATGATCATATAATAATATTGGGATGAATCCGACCGAAAACCTTTTTTGTGTTTTTTCGAATCGATCTGTAGGCCATAATTGAAAGCCGATCATCACAACACAACCCACGGTGAAGGGAATCTGTGCAGAATATTAGTAATATTTGCTGACCTCTAATCGGTGCAAATATCGCGAAATATTACCCAAGCTCAGAATATAGAACCACAGAATGTTAGATTTCCATGGATGTTGTGTAGGGTATCACTGGCTTCTTATATTAGTTTGTGGTCAAAAATAGGCGATTTTCCATTTTTTTTTTTTCAAATTTTCGCCATTTTGTTAATTGTTGTGCGAAAACAATAATCCCAGTTCATACGAGAGCTAGACATGTACCCTTTTTAACACCGTTGGAATTTTCGGATTCCGATGTTCCAGTATGCCCGCATCAAAAATGAGGACTTTTCTTTGATCATAAAAAACAACAACAAACATTTTTGGTAAAAAATTTTTCTTCCTTTTTAAATCTCCGAATATATATGTGCAAAGTTACAAATCTTAACATGCATATGTATTCATTTACCAGACCATCTTATAAATCGTGAATGGGGGAGGGTGTGGGTAGGTTCCCTTAAATCAATAAAATAACTCACGGAAATCAATATTTATTAGCATTGCAGAACCACTTATAATGGTCTGCAAAATCTTAGCGACTCCATTACCATTATCAGAGTCATAACACATAAAAATGCTTCCATAGAAAATACGCTTACAATAAATGAAATATTATGCCATTACTGCACCACTACTAAGTGGTGGACTAAATTAATTTTATAAATTATGTTTAACTAATAAAAAAATATATTATTTTTTCCCAAACCCAAGCTGGTTGCTGGCATACGATTTATTTGCCGTCTAGGTAAAACCAAATGTTCAATAGAATTTCAATCGTTTCCATTTTTTCTGCTTGTTCTCTTTCATTTTCAAATTCTTTTTATTTATCGTTTTCGTATTACAGACATATTTTTGTGATTGCAATAAATTTTCATTAGATTGCGACAATTTTAACCATTGCAGTTTGTTTCCTGGGGTTTCCCGCACCCCACCTCTCTACGGCAAACACATTTTCCCTGCTCATGAAATTCCATGTCCACCACATTTACAAACGAATGAAAACCATTGTGTAAGGACACATATTTATATGTTAGTACTTTCACACATCGGGATCGACGAAGTGCATGCTAGAGGTACACAACATCGTTCCGACAACAGTCCATAAACACGCCCATTATGCTCCCAAGAAAACTTATGGCAATTTTACCTTTTATAACTTAATAAATCCTTTGACTGGCATTTCTACATGCATAACAGAACGAAGCAGAATGCAGAAGAACTCTGGGATTGATATAGGGGAGGGGTATGGGAATTTGGAGAAAAACAGAAAATAATATTTTTTCCAAGGACCGAAAATAGGCGTGGATTTTTTAAAGAATATTTTTTCAAGGACCGAAAATAAGCGTGGATTTTTTAAAGAATATTTTTTTCAAGGACCGAAAATAGGCGTGGATTTTTTAAAGAATATTTTTTCAAGGACCTAAAATAGGCGTGGATTTTTTAAAGAATATTTTTTCAAGGACCGAAAATAGGCGTGGATTTCTTAAAGAATATTTTTCAAGGACCGAAAATAGGCGTGGATTTTTTAAAGAATATTTTTTCAAGGACCGAAAATAGGCGTTGATTTTTTAAAGAATATTTTTTCAAGTACCGAAAATAGGCGTGGATTTCTAAAGGAGTATTTTTTCATGTACCGAAAATAGGCGTGGATTTCTAAAGGAGTATTTTTTCATGTACCGAAAATAGGCGTGGATTTCTAAAGGAGTATTTTTTCATGTACCGAAAATAGGCGTGGAATGTTTAAAGAATATTTTTTCAAGGACCGAAAATAGGCGTGGAATTTTTAAAGAATATTTTTTCAAGGACCGAAATAGGCGTGGAATTTTTAAAGAATATTTTTTCAAGGACTAACACAAGGCGTGGATTTTTTAAAGAATATTTTTTCAAGGACTAACACAAGGCGTGGATTTTTTAAAGAATATTTTTTCAAGGACTAACACAAGGCGTGGATTTTTTAAAGAATATTTTTTCAAGGACTAACACAAGGATTGGATTTTTAAAGAATATTTTTTCAAGGACTAACACAAGGCGTGGATTTTTTAAAGAATATTTTTTCAAGGACTCCTTTCACCAATCTCCTTTACCCTTCCTCGTTTGGAATTAAATCAAAACGTTGTGCCTGTCAAGCGGTTGGTTCGTTTGTTGGTTAGTTAGTTTACTTAAGATGCTTTCTAAAGTAAAATGGCAATGGTAAAATTAAGTTTTCCCATCAGCAAAACCAACAACAATAACAACAACCACAACTGTAAATACTGGAATGCCTGCATAGTGCCGGGCAAGTACCAATGTGCGTTGCACCGCACTATGTACATACAATTGTATTCCCAGAACATAAGTCTAAATGGTAAAATATTATAAATTTTCGTACAAATATAGAAAATGTCTACGCCAACAAATGTAAACACCTTGAAACCCTCTACTTAGGCTAGGTAGGTCAGTAGCAACCAGCAACATTAACACACCTAAGAGGTTGTAATTTGGGTAGATAGGATTTTGTTGCTACCAAACATATCAGCAAAGATTTTCAACAATGTAATTTTCACAATTTGTGACTTTTGGTCACAATCGACTTGAGAGAGAAAGAGAACCCACAATCATTGACTTTGGGTTCGATTGAACACCAAAATCTTCACACTACCTTTGTGCAGAAAGAAATTACAATATAGAAAACCACACACAGGCTCGCATAGAATTAGAATTATTCCCAGATTGTGTATTTGTGTACAAATGGAAGGAAGTTATTCTAAAGTTTACGGATAATTGTGTTTCCTTTGCTGGAGTTCCTTTAATTTACAGGTTTATTATAAATTACGTCATTGTACGTTTGACAGAATTCTAATCAATTGGAGAACAATATTTCCAGTGCTTTGAAGGAAAAAAAATTTTTTTTTTTGGATGTTGGCATCAAAACGACATATTGAAATAAAAGCAAACTATATTTGTACCATAATTAAAGTAATATCTCAGAATCTCTATTTTCATGCCTTAAATCCAATCGCTTCTCTATGTACTTTCAACTTTCAGAAGAAAGAACAAGAAAAACGTAAGGAGTCAAAATGAAGTCCGAAAATTTTACCATCGAGTAAAACACCAAACCGAAGGCTTTGGTGCAGGCCTGGCAAAGGCACCAGATTTTCACACTGCGCCAAATCCTGGAAAAGATCTACGAAAAAATATCGACACATTCCACCTATTTGTCGACTATAAAGCCGCATTCGATAGCCCTATCCGTTCTGAGGTGTTTAAAGCCATGTCTGCGTTTTGCATTCCTGCAAAATTAATTCGGCTTTGCAGGATAACATTAACTGGCACAATATCAGCAAAATTCTTCGAATGATTTATGGGCCGATCTGCGTTGACGGTGAATATCGCCGTCGAATGAACCATAAGCTATACCAGCTATTCTAGGACATGTTGTGAGAATGGTGAAGATGCTCCAGCCCAAAATGCATATTAAAGCGAACCAGCTGATGGTGCACGCAGAAGGGGAAGGCTACGAATATTATGGAAATATAAAGTGGAAGACAATATTGCCGAATATGATCTTTCAAACTGGAAGAAATGCGCAAAAGACCGACGCGCCTGGAAATCCTTTTTAGATCGGCTTATGGAACGAAAGTAAGTAAGTAAGCCATCTCCGTCTGTCTATTAAAATCACGATATTGAACACAGAACTTTGAAATATTGGGCATAGTTTGACATTGCTCCTAGGATGTTGGCTATTGAAAATGGAATATATCGGTCTATTTTTAGCGTGGTCCCCATGAAACGCTACCCCCCAATATTCCGTATTTCAATGAAATTTGCAGCAAACTTGGTATTTTGTGTTTTCATTGGATTTCAAATCTTTCTTCTGAAATCGTTTAATATTGACTTTCCAACAGGATTGCCCAAAATTTTGGTATTTTGATTTCAAAAAATGATGAGGGCCCATTCAAGTATTAAGTAAGCAGATTTATTGCAATTATTTATTCCACCTCCCACTTGCCATCAAAAGCAAACATGGCTCTGAACCCAAAATAAGCAAAAGCGGAAAAAAAATAAGCAAAGTGTGACGCCCTATAGTGCTTACGTACTTCTTGAACGCACCCTTTAAATGCCGGAAGTATTGGACCGATATTGATCATTTTAAATGTGGAGAGTTGGTACTCAATACGCATCTCTTGTGCCAAATTACAGCGAATTTAATCGAAAAACGCGCACAAGAACCCCAAAATATCGAAAATGGGGGGTACTCTTATATGGGTGCCTAAACGTGGATCGATATAGTCCATTATCGAATTTGGCCTGCCTGCAGAAAAAAGACAAGTCTAGGTAAAATTTGGCGATTTATTTCAATTCGTTTACTGGCTAGAGTAATTACAACAGACAGACCGACAGACGGACATTTCTAAATCGTCATAAATCGTTTATGCTCTTCAAAAATGTATATGTTTTATAGGGTCGGAAATGATTATTTTAATGAGTTACAAACAAAAAAACAAACATAATATGCCCTCCATACTTTGATCCGAATTGGATGAAAATTGGCACAGCTCATTTATGTGAAATTGGAAAAAAATCGGTTCAAATTTAGATATGTCCCCTATATAGTTTCGTCCAATTTTAGTAAATGGTGCACCAAAATCCCAAAGTTAAGTCGATTGGTACAACATTTTACATAACGTTCTGAATTCGGTATAACTTAACGTTAGTCAAGCTTTGTTGAAATCTATTCAGATTTAGATGTGGGTTCCATATGGGTCCAGATTTTGCTTATAGACATATAGTTAGGTCAATTTGCACAAATTTTTATACAACGTATTGATGTTAGTATAGTCTGACGTATGCCAAGTTTTGTTGCAATCGGTTGAAATTTAGATATAGCTCCCATTTCTATATTTGCGTTCGTTTTTATGTAAATAGTGCTCCAAATATGTCCGATTGAACCAAAAAATTTTCTAATGTAAGTCTGATGTGTGCCAATCTCCTTATAAATATCTTTGAAATTGAGGTTGTAAGTGAGGCCGATTTCCACTGCAGTAGCAATTCAATTCTTTGAGACCGGTCAATTTTCGGTATTAAGGTTCTAACCATTTTTTTCATTAAAGTAACGCTATAATTTGACATATCGGATTGTTGGTGAATTGAGTACCACAACGATGGTTTTCCAATATGAAAATGTAGGATTCTCAACACATTCACGAACAACCACGGCCTTGTGATAAAGAGACCTGAAAAGAAACGCTAAACAGTTCTAAACGTGGTGTAAAAACCAGCACTATTATAGTGCTGTTGAACTGTTATGAGACCTATTGTAAGGACACTTACTCTGGGAAGAAATCTCAAACGCATGTTTCTTCTCCACTTACATTCCCGGCTGCTTGAATCGCAATGGTTATGCACAACAAACACCTCATTATCATAGACTCCGAATCAAGGAGGATGAATAAAGATAAATTATCCAAAACTGATGTAGGCTATTAAAGGTTTGGGTAACATTTAAATCTTCGGAATCAGATACGTGTTAAACATACTGGAAGAGACCATAAGTATATATCTGAGCTTATCATTCATACCAAGTCTGTGAAATGAGGTAAATGTGACCGTCATTCCAAATGGCTAAAAACCAAGTCACATTTTACAAACATGATATAGTTTATTTTCCTTTGCACTTAAAAGAAAAGGAAGGCTATTAGTCCTCGAATTAAAAAATCATTTGATCTGAACAAACTCAGGAAATAGCAGTATGTCTACATCAATGCCAGATCGGTAGATACTGCCAAAATCATTGAGAGGAAAATGCAATACACCAGTTTCACTTTGACTGCGATGCAGAATAGTGTGTAGCTGGAATCTATCCATTGCGCGCTCTATCGCGTAGAAACGTAAAATCCCAAATTCCAAATTCAAATAAACGTAGACAAGAAATGTTGATGAACGCACTAAAATAGGTCTCATAGCACTTTACTCATGCAAGAACTCCATAGGAAATTGTGCAATGGATATTCGTGACGACGACCTTACTGTCAAGCGGCTTCGGGACTCTCATATATGTAGCTCAAGTTTTAAACGGAACGAGCCACGCAGTCTATTTATTTGTTGGGTTCCAGGTCATAGCAGATGAGCTCCATCAAGGGGCTCACAGACAGACAAAATCCTCAAGATCTACTTCGAGAAGTTTGGAAATCTGGTTCATCAAGTTATAATGGCACCACCAAATATTCTATATTCTAAAGATTTCAACATAATCAGCTGTACTTTGGTGTTTTGATTACAGAAGAAGTGGACTAATGTATCCCATTTTCAGAATTGATGAGGGCTTGGTATAGATAATAGATTGTGCAAAGTTTGGTTCAAATCGGACATTCCATCCGCGAAAAATTGGATTTAAAACCAGTAAGGAAAGTAGTAAAGTCGGACGGGGCCGACTATATGATACCCTTCACCACTATGGGTATATTAAACAGGACTATAACATAAAATTGGATGAAAAAAAATGTGATATTTATCTAACTGTGAATCTACCTAGATCTATCCATAAAGTATATCAATCGACTTCAAACAAATATAAATAGGTCATCTGTTGGGCTATGTCTGCACTTCTAGAAAACGCAATTACGTAATTCTATGCTCAATTTTGCAAGTTGTGCAAAATTTGATGTCAATCTGACTAACATGAGGAGTTTGATGCCCAATTTACTTGAAATCGGGCGAAAATATATATGGAACCCCTATCTAAATATTAAGCGATTTCAAACAGGTTAGGTTATAGTAATTTCAGAACGTTTTGTTCCTATTGGTTCCTTAGTACGTCAATTACTTAAAATCCATCTATAATAAAAGGGAGCTATATCTAAATCTGGACCGATTTTCACGAAACTTGGCAGACATCATTTAAGTACGTTATGCCGAATTTCGTGCAAATCGAAGGATATATAGGGACTTTGGTGCACCATTTACATGAAATCGGACGAAACTATATATGGGAGCTATATCTAAATCTTGACCTATTTTCACGAAACTTTTCAGACATCATTCTAGGCTTAATTCAGTACGTTATGCCAAAATTCGTACAAATCGAAAGATATTTAGCGACTTTGGTGGACCATTTACATCAAATCGGACGAAACTATATATGGGAGCTATATCTAAATCTGGACCGATTTTCTCCAAACTTGGCAGACAACCAAATTCGTGCAAATCAAAAGATATAATCGGACGAAACTATATATGGGAGCTATATAGGAGGTGATGCAAATGTGGTATACCCTTTTGTTTTTAGATTGCCAAATTTTTATTTTTTATCCGCTTAAATTGAAATTTTACACTTAACAAGCTACATGTCTTGTCTTTCCATGTATCAATTTGAAAATAATATTATTCTAACAATTCAAGAGATATTTGAGAAAATATTTGAAATTCCATTAAAAGTGATTTTTAAAAAAGGGTAGGTAATGTGGTATACCACATGATGTTAATGAGGTATAGTATAATTTTCACTTCCAATTGACATCTTATATAATTCATTGTTTTTAATGAATGTGAATTAGCTCGAAATTTATGTCTCTTAAGATTTTTAACGGATACGTTGAGTGGAACTTTAATTTTTATTATATAATAATGTCTACACATGGCAATATTTAATTTTTGTATGGAGTAGTCGTTAAAACTTATAGCCTTTGTTTTTCATCCTTGTGGTTCGTAGTAGACTCTCGTAGAGTGCAAATGTTTCAAAAAGTAATGAGATTTTGTCTAGTACTGGCTTTTTTCATGCAGACTCAAGGTATACCACATTACCTGCACTTGTGTTTACTGAAGAAATGTTTAGTTTTTTTTCCTAAATTGGTGATTATGTGGTGCAATCTCGCATATTATTTGATTTTTAGTTCATACTAACTATTTTAATGCTTTAGTAATAACGATTAAATTACATCCGTAAAACAAAAAATTGTTTTTTAACTTGAACCGAAAAAAAGTCATTTTCATGAAAAATTTAATTTTTGGTACTGATTCTCAACGTGATTTAAGTAAATTAAACAGATCATTGCTATCTTATTTTTTTGAGAACAGCAAACTATAGAACACGTTTCAGTTATTCTAAAATTTTCAGTTTACAAAAAAAGTGACTATACCACATTACCAACCTATACCACATTTGCATCACCTCCTCTATCTAAATCTGGACCGATTTTCACGACACTTGGCAGACATCATTCTAGACTTAAATGATTAGGTTGTACCAAATTTCGTGCAAATCGAAAGATATATAGGGACCGTTTACATTAAATCGGTTAAATATATATATATATATATGGGAGCTATATCTAAATCTGAACCGATTTTTCCCAATTTCAATAGGGTTCATCCTTGGGGCGAATAAGTGACCTATGCCAAATTTCATCCAATTCGGATCATAAATGCGACCTGTACTTTGTTTACAATTTAACATGGACAGACAGACGGACAGACGGACAGACGGACAGACGGACGGACGGACATGCATAAATCGACTTAGAAAGTGATTCTATGCATATTCTCAAAAGGAACCATGTGTCTATCTCGTTTCCTTTTGCCTGTTACAAACATATGCACAAAGACATAATACCCTGTACCACAGTGTGGTGAAGGGTATAAATATTAATAATTTGTGGGGGAGGTAACAGAATGAGTGGACCAATGGGGTTTCTTTTTCGGACTTCATCTATGCTTCGTAAAGTAATAGATTGTAGATTTTAGATTTTAGTTCAAATCAGGCATTCCATTCGCCTGTGGGCCAATGGGTCCCATCTTCGGAGATTCAAGCTAGGTAAAAAATAAAGGTTGTGCAAATTTTTTTTAGGACAGACATTTGTAAATTGACTCCAAATTGTCTGAAACGGATTTGGCCTAAAGAAATGTGGGTTCTGAAATCAATATTTCGATATAGCACAATTTTGGTTTATTAAAGTGTAGATACCCTCATTACCCATATCATTCTAAACTGCGAAGAAGTGTGATGTCGTTTACTGAGACTCACCATTCCTTCTAATTATACGCTTCACCACACTGTGGTACAGGGTATTATGTCTTTGTGCATATGTTTGTAACAGGCAAAAATAATCGAGATAGACCAATGGTTCCTTTTGAGAATATGCATAGAATCACTTTCTGAGTCGATTTATGCATGTCCGTCAGTCCGTCCGTCCGTCTGTCTGTCCATGTTAAATTGTAAACAAAGTACAGGTCGCATTTATGATCCGAATTGCATGAAATTTGGCACAGCTCGTTTGTTTGGTCCAAGGACGAACCCTATTGAAATTGGGAAAAATCGGTCCAGATTTAGATATAGCTCCGATATATATTTTCGTCCGATTTAAGGTAAATGAGGTACCAAAGTCCCTAAATATCTTTCGATTTGAACGAAATTTGGTACAGCCTACTGAATTAGCTCTAGAATGATGTGTGCCAAGTTTCGTGAAAATCGGTTCAGATTTAGATATAGCTCCCATATATAGTTTCGCCCGATTTTAGGTAAATGGTGCACCAAAGTCCCTGAAAATCGTTTGATTTACACGAATTTTGGCATAGCGTATTGAATTAAGTCTAGAATGACGTGTGCTAAGTTTCGTGAAAATCGGTTCAGATTTAGATATAGCTCCCATATATAGTTTCACCCGATTTAAGGTAAATGGGGTACCAAAGTCGCTATGTATCTTTCGATTTGCACGAAATTTGGTATAGCCTACTGAATAAGGTCTAGAATGATATGTGCTAAGTTTCATGAAAATCGGTTCAGATTTAGATTTAGCTCCCATATATATTTTCGTCCGATTTAAGGTAAATGGGGTACCAAAGACCCTATATATCTCTCGATTTGCACGAAATTTGGTATAGCCTACTGATTTAGGTCTAGAATGATGTGTGCTAAGTTTCCTGAAAATCGGTTCAGATATATCTAAATCTGAACCGATATATAGTTTCGACCGATTTTAGGTAAATGGTGCACCAAAGTCCCTAAAAATCGTTTGATTTGCACGAATTTTGGCATAGCGTATTGAATGACGTGTGCTAAGTTTCGAGAAAATCTGTTTAAATTTAGATACAGCTTCCATATATAGTTTCGCCCGATTTTTGGTAATTGGAGCACCAAAATCCCTGCTAATCTTTTGATTGGCATGTATTTTGGTATAGTGTACTAAATTAAGTCTAGAATGATGTTTGCTAATTTTCGTGAAATTCGGTTCAGATCTATATATAGCTTTCGTCCGATTTTAGGTAAATTGTCTCTAAAAGTCATTCTCTGAAAATCATTCGATTTGCTCGAATTTTGGCTAGCATATTGAAATAAGTCTGGAATGATGTTTACACCTCCTATGTATATTTTCGTCCGATTTTAAGTAAATTGTGCACTAAAGTTCCACAGCTAGGCCAATTGACACAACGTATTGAAATTAGTATAAATTAATCTCTGGCAAGTGCTTCAAATATAATTTCGACTTGTTTATTGAGATTAAATTTTAAACAGTGCAGCATACCGAATAGCGTGTGTGAAGTTTGCTTTAAATCGATTTACACAAATCTGTCCCAGTGTGCGCAAACGACTCTAAACTTGCCCAAATGAAGTGAAATTCTGCATAGGTTCCAGAAAGATAAATAAGTTCGTTCAATTTCATGTCAAAATTCCTTCAAAAAGCGACGTCTTTTCGGGTACATATGTACCCAAAGTGGTGAAGGGTATCATATAGTCGGCCCAGGCCGACTTTACTACTTTCCTTACTGGTTTTCTGTTGAAACTTCGTTGATCTCTTGCTGCATCCCGTTATTTGCAATCGTCGATATATCATCATTGTTTATACTCATACTGACTTACAGCTTTAGATTATTTCTAGCTCGCGATGCGATACAACCCTTCAATAGATCTATAAAACCATTTGGTTATATATAGACTTTCTGGCTATTTGGATCGTATATGAGATCATAACGACTCCCTGGTCTTCAGCTCGTGTATATAGAATTCCTGGCCTTTGAGCTGGTTTTTCAGCCTGTCTGCCAATCCTTTTGTCAGTATAGTCTCCCTACCCTTTGGCTCTTTTGTATAGACTCCCTAACCTCCAGATCGTGTATATAAATTCCATGTTCTTTAGCTCCTTTCCATAGACTACCTGCCCTTTGTCCACATAGACCTGCTTCTTCAGCTCTACATAGAATCCATGACCTGCAGATCATATGGACTCCCTACCCTCAGCCTGTATTTATATATTGTCTGCCCTTCAGCTCGTCTTTATAGACTCAGTGACCTTCAATTTCAAATTCTGTTTCTTATCTCGGATATATGGACTCTTTCTTCTTTAGATTGTCCTGTACAGACTCACTGCCCTTCAGCTCGTCTATATAAAAGACCTACCATTTTGCTCCTCTATATAAACTCCTTGCACTTCGGATCGTCCATATAGATTCCCTGTCATTCAGCTCGTTTATATAGATTACGTGCCCTTCAGATCGTCTATAGGCACTCTGTTTTTTCAACTCGTATGGTCGTATGGTCGTATGGACACCCTGCCCTTATATAGACTCTTTGTCCTTCAATTTCAAATCCTGTACCTTAATTTTGACAATATAGACTCCTTGCCCTTTAGACCGTCTATATAGATTTTCTGCCCTTCAGCTTGCCTATATAGACTGACTGCCCTCTGCTCGTTTATATAGATTCCTGACTTCCAGCTCTCTATAGATTCCATAACCGTCTTTAATGGCGTTAAAGACGTTTATATTTGATAGTTTAAAGGCTTGCAACAAAACATATTTTTCCCCTCTATCACACCTCTTCTTCTTCCTCCCATGTTATGACCATCTGTCCTTCGAGCGTTGATTAAAATGTATACACTGCACTTTGTAACAATTTCTTCTATGAGTTTTAATTAAATAATGCCACTTTTGTTGGGATGATTTCTTCATTTCGCATTCAATGATACGCAGGAAAGCATGAAGCAAATCATCATCCACCCTCTCCCTACTTTATTTCCTACAAATGATGAAATTGAATGATGGTCGGTGAAAATGAAATAGAAAAAAATCGTAAAGCAAAAAAAAAATACGAACAGTTTGACAAGTAAAATAGACAAATAGAATTTAGAAAATAGGCGAGATGGGTTTAAAGCTATTACCACTGCTAAAGAGACAATAGCAACAATAAGCAATACAAGAATCACATTCAGCTCAATATCAATTACGACAGGAAGTCTGGATACAATGGGTTGTGGTAGTATCTGGGAAATGTTGAGTATATTTTTTTAACAAGTTCAAAAGAGGTTCTTTCTACACTTCTTTGTTGGCCTTAATTTACATTTTCATTGTTATGGTGGTATACTGTCCCCTTTGTTGCTCTCCAAAATCCAACCAACAACCCTCCCTCCACCTCTCTGTGACCTTTTCACTTTCACATTGCAGAATTATTACTTTCTTAAGTAGTTTTTTGCAAAGCAATAACTACTGTCATTGCAGAAAAAGAATAAGTTATCATCAGTGTCACTGCCACCACTTCACCAGCAGCATTAGAGGTACATCGTACACACTACCACTTCCAATGCCTGACATCAAAGTAATTGTTAACAACTTGGACGCATTTTTTCTCATTGTCTTGTGATTGGTGGTGGTGATGGTGGTGTGGGCAGAACAGACACAGACCAAGATTTCCCTCCGTTTTTTTCTAATTTGTTAGGAAATAATGGCACAAAAGAAATTTCACTCATGTTCAGAAGATCTCAACAAAATGTCCTGTAAGATACGCAGCAATGGAAACAGATGACAATGAAGATATACCGAGACGCATACAAACACATATATACCATACGCACAGTTATAAGTGAATAGTGGAAAAAGGTCAACATATTGCTGGTGATTGCTGTTGCAAGCCTGATAGGGGAGGGGTATGGAAATTGTGGTAGTTAAAATTCAAATCGGGTTTTGTTATTGTGACGCATATAATATATGCGCTATAATGTATATATATTATTGATCAGCGTAAAATTGAGATAGAACGCCAAAATTTAGCATAGAGTGTGCAGGCAGGTCTAGTTCGAAGATGGGCTTTATCGGACCACGTTTAGATATAGCTCCCATATAACGGTACACCCCAAATTTCGGTATTTTGGGGTTCTTGAGCGCGTTTTTCAACCGAATTCAATGAAATTTGGTACATTGGGTTTTTATTGGGTATCAAATATCTCCATTAAATTTGAAATTTGGTTTTTTGTAGTCGTATATGGTAACAAATCTCCCTACCAAATATTATTAATATTCACCCCCTTTTTGGGGGTAGTCCCATATAACCCACTTTTTCCACCATAGTATGGAGGATATATTAATTTTGTTTTTCCGTTTCGAAATAATCATTTCCGAACCTATAAAGTATATATATTCTTGATCAGCGTAAAATTCTATGACGATATAGCCATGCCCGTCTGTCTGTCCGCCAGTCCCTCTGTCTGTTGTAATCACTCTAGCCTCTAAACGAATTGAGATAGATCGCCGAAATTTGCATAGAGTCGTCGTTCGTCTGCAGGCAGGCCACGTTCGAAGATGGGCTATATCGGTCCACGTTTAGGCATGTCTCCCATATAAGGGTTCTTATTGGGTAAGAAATTTCCCCACAAAAATTATAAATATAAGTCGACTTTTTCTGGTAGCTCCCATATAGGTAAGAAATTTCCCCACAAAAATTGTAAATATAAGTCGACTTTTTCTGGTAGCTCCCATATAGGGTCCCCCCAATTTTCAGTTTTTGTTGGGCTTTGACCGAATTTTTCCATCGAATGGGCTGTAATTTTGTATTTTGAGTTCTTAATAGGTGCCAAATCTCTCCACAAAAAAAAAATATATAGGTCCATTTTTTCGGGTAACCCCATGTAAGGATACCCTCCAGTTTTCGGTATTTTGGGATTCTTGAGCGCGGGTTTCAACCGAATTCGCTGTAATTTTCTATTTTGTAGTCTTATTTGTTAAAAAATCTCCCTACCAAATTATGGTTAGTCCTCATATTCCGATTTTTGGGGTTATCTCCATATACCCGTATTCCACCATAGTAAGGGTTATCATTCTTATTCTACTATCGAGATAAATAACCATTAAAACTGCTGAAATTTGTATTTGGTTTGCAAGAATCGATTGGTAGAACTGTCGTTATAGGCCCACTTTATGGTATGTTCCCCATATTTTAATTTCACTTAACTGCAAGTATTCCTATGGTGGAGGGTATCCAAAGTTAAGCCCGACCGAACTTAACGAACTTAACCAAACATCGAGAATTTTTACATAGAGAAGGGGATCGGGCCAAAGACTAAGCATGACTGTTTTGATAAAGATCGGTCAATATTTAGCTGGTCAAATTTACCCTAATTTTTGTGTTAAAAATTACAAAAATTTGTAGTCCATAGCGTATATATTTACCCCTAAAGGATATAGACCCCAGAATTTTATAGTATATTCATGAGGAGTCGTTAACCTTTAAATTGATACCAATTATATTGTCGTATGTACCCGGATGTGGGAGTTACACTTAAATATTTACAGGTGCTTAGGTATTCATATATTATTTAGTAACCCATTACCTAGTGTGGTAATATGGCGGAAATATATTTTGAAATTTTTCATGAAGATTCAGGTATGGCCAAGCACAACACCTATAATTTTCGGAGATGATCGAATAATAATTTTGGGATGAACTAGACCAAAAACTTAGTTTTTTTGTGTTTTTTTTTTCGAGTCACAATTGAAAGCCGAACATCACAACAGAACCCACGGTGGAGGGAATCTGGCCAAGTAATTAAAAGGTCTGTACTGAATATTAGTAATATTTGTTAAACTCTAGTAGGTCAAGAAGGTTTAAATAGAAGAACGGAAAGTTTCATATCATATCATTTTCTTTTTTCAACATTTCGTCAAATTATTCCTGACTTATTATTGTGTCGTATAAGTAGCGACAATAGTTTGTATTCCGATTTATAAAATGATTCCCATCGATTGTGTTAGTTTTGTCAATAATTGTTAAGTTGGTGATTGGTCTGCTGTAGCTATCACATAGGACTGGGCTTCCATCTATCAGTGTCTAGAAACAACGTTTTCTTAATTTTTGCTGTGGTAGGGATCATTGCTTATTAAGTGTTGACATTTCCCTAATCATTGTTTTTAAACCATTTCCCCCTGGCAACACTATTTATTCTAGCTTAGTACGTGATAGGTCTGCTATAGCCTTGTCCTATGTGATTGGATGCCATCTATCTTTTCCTAGAAACAACACCTCATTGAAGATTGGGGTCTTTGCTTAATCATCGTCATTTCCCCTGATTTATTCCAACTAAATTGTCGGCAGAAGCCTGACCTAGGAAATGGTGCTGCCATCTATAGTTGCCTAGAATCAACGCACCCATGAATTTTTTGTAGTAGTTGATGTATATACGCATTAAATGTTATCATTTTCCTCAGGGTGGCGCTATATGCTGTCATTCCCATTCTGTATTATCAGCATCACAACTTAGCACACAATATATATGGGCAATATTGCCAATTATTTAATATTGCATTTTCAGAAAATCAGTTTTTTTGTTTTTGTGACACATCAATGATTTTTGGTACACTTATAGAGAAAACTGTTCTCACTCCGAAACCGTTCGCAATCAAATTTTTGGTTGATGCGCGCAAATGTTATCGAGGTTTTAATTTTGGGCATAAGAAAAAAATCTTAAAATTACGCCGTTTATTACATTGACCAAAAACGTTGATATAGATCTTCCTCCGTAAAATAAGAATATGAATATATTATAATAATCACGATAAAGTTGCACATATTCGCGAAATATGAGAAAAATAAAAAATATAGCAGATTACATCAATATTTTCATTATATTAATGACATACACACACCTAAAAATTAATTTAAAAATATCTACATAATCTAAACACCATGATGAATCAAATGATATCAAAATCACACAAGTCCGTGTAGCGGTTTCTAAATCACAGCGACAACAAAACAAGATATTGAGGAAAAATATTTGTTTTTGGTTCGAAAAAATAATGTCATTATATACATATGTATGTATGTATATTTTTTTTTAATTTTATACAAGAAATTTCAGAAAATAATGTTTGGGTTATTCTGTTATTTTACCCGAATTTCTCCAAAAAATTGACATATACAATAAAAATAACTTTTTGTGTATAAGTATGCGCCTTGGGGATTATATCAAGGCCCTTCCGATAAACCTTAGGGTTCTATAAATAGGAATAAATCTTAAATTTCGTGTTTTTGGAAGGCCAGTTCTCGCCGTTCTAGTAGATGGATTTTCACGAAGAAGATTTAATATCATCCGAAACGTAAAAAACCTTATTGATCTCGGGTATCCATATCATTCAGTTGACAGATCTAAACATTTGGCCCGAAAAATTGGTTTTTTAGAAATTTGATCGCACAAAATTTCCACGTTCGGATAAGTATTACTCTGAAGCTGTGCACAATACATACACAAAATATGAATCAAATTACGCAGATTCGCGACTACAATAATCTTATAATCGATTTTTAGAAATTCATGTTTGCGTATTAAAGCTAGAGTAAAATTAAAAAACACTCAAAATCGAGCTTCAAAATGTCAGCATCATTTAAAGGTAGATGCAGTTAAAATTTTGAAAAAGTCAATGCATTTTTGTTAGCTTCTAGTTTTACTTTGACACGAAAACCGTGAAATGAGTGGCTTAGTCACAAATCGATAGATAACATAAAAAACTGGTTAGCTTCAACCTGTTTTTACACATTTTTTTACATTAAAGTAGACACAGCTTCCACCAAAATAAAGTTTGGAGGTCAATATCATGAACAGTTTGCAACGACAGACCAATTAACCCAAAACTATTCACTTTTTTCATATACTTAAGTAATACCCGAGTTATAAAAGGGTGAACCTCCGCTTCAGCAATGCTAAAAAATTGGAAATATATATATATAGTGGGAAAAAAAATAATATTCCTTGGGCCCAGAAATTTTCTACAATAAAACCACATTCGGAATTTTCACAAAAAATGCCAGAAATACAACTTAAATGCATTTCATAAGTATAACAGCCCTCTCACAGGCCCGACATACCCCAATCGGTATGCTTTTTGGTGTACTGTTGACATAAATATGTATAGAAACTATATCTATATCTGAACCGATTTCATCAAAATTTACCACACGTTTTTCTCGACAAAAGTCAATGCAAAATTTCGTCTCAATCAAACCTACCATGGGAGTCTGGTGTACCTTTACCTTTACAAAAAGCGCGGTATAAACATAAAAAGTTAGGTGTTTTGGAAACTGCCTTCTCTGTTATGATGCAAAGTTTAGCATTTAGTATTGGGTAGAAAATGTTTATGCCAACACTTTTTCCCCATTTTACAATACCTCCCAAATTTCGTGGTTTTGGAGAGTTTTGACACATGTTTAACCCAATCGGATGTGTCGCATTTCATATACAATCCAATAGAAATTATATTTCCCAATTTCAGGATTCCAGCACTATCGGTTCACCCTAACTTCAAAGTGTGCCAAATTTAGTAAAAAAACATTGATCCTAAATTTAGTACACATTAGAACGAATTTCCCAAACCAACTATATCATACAACCAATATTTCTCAATTTCACCCAAATCCAAATTGTACCAAACTTAGTACGCATTAGTACAATTTTCCAAAATTTCCCACATACACAAATTCTACACCCCCACCATGATCCTTACTCACTTCCAGCTCTATCGGTTCATTCAAAATTTAAATTGTACCAAATTTGGTACTAAATTTGTATTCATAAGTACGAATTTCCAAAACTACCTACATAACTCAATTCTACAATGCAGTAGTAATCATATTTTCAAATTTCAGTGTTCAAGCTCTATCGGTTTACCCTAATCCAAATTGTACCAATTAGAATACCATTTAATACTTTTCGTGCACGTAAGTAAACATTTCAAAAACTACGTACATATCCCAATCCAATACTCCGACGGTAATATTAATTTAAAATTTCAGGAATCCATCCGTTCCTCCAAATTCAAATTGTACCAAATTTAGCACTGTGTAGTACTTTTCGTATACATAAGTACACACTTCCAACCTACCCCCTTATATCGAGCCTACTTCTCAATCTTGATTTGCTTTGGAATTCATGTTTTTAGTTCTATCCGAAACTGTTCCAAATTTAGTACATTTTAGTACTTTTCGGATACTTACAGTTCGAATTGCAAAAAAAAAAATCTTTGGTTCATCTATCCATCAGCAAACCTCATTCTAAGTTTATGAGTTCTAGCTCTACTGGTTCGCCAAATACTATTGGTAATATATTTAGCACTCATAAGCTTTTTTCGTGCCGTTCTAGTACGAAGTTCCCCCTGTACCTCAATTGTCGGTATTCTATGGTCTTTTCCTAATTTTCCAAAGTGAATATCTGTACTTTGGTATTTCGCTTTCTCCTACCAGCAATCTACTATGACGAACACCCCATATAAAATTCCCGATCGGTTTTTGCGTTTTTATACCCTTCACCACACCGTGGTACAGGGTATTATGTCTTTGTGCATATGTTTGTAACAGGCAAAAATAATCGACATAGACCCATGGTTCCTTTTGAGAATATGCATAGAATCCCCTTCTAAGTCGATTTATGCATGTCCGTCCGTCTGTCTGTCCATGTTAAATTGTAAACAAAGTACAGGTCGCATTTATGATCCCAATTGGATGCAATTTGGCACAGCTCATTTGTTTGGCCAAGGACGAACCCTATTGAACCCCATATATATGTTCGTCCGATTTATGGTAAATGGTGCACCAAAGTCCCTATATATCTTTCGATTTGCACGAAATTTGGCAAAGCGTAATGAATAAGGTCACGAATGATGTGTACAAAGTTTCGCGAAAATCGGTTCAGATTTAGATATAGCTCCCATATATAGCTTCGCCCGATTTTAGGTAAATGGTATAGTGTACTTAATTAAGTCTGGAATGATGTGTGAAAAGTTTTGAGAAAATCGGTTCAGTTTTAGATATAGCTGCCATATATGGCTTCGCCCGATTTTAGGTAAATATTCCACTAAAGTCCTTGGAAATGGTTTGACTTGCACAGCGTAATGAATAAAGTCTAGAATGATGTTTGCCAAGATTCGTGAAAATCGGTTCAGATTTACATATAGCTTCCATATATATCTTCGTCTGATTTAATGTTAATTGTGCACTAAAGTCCCTGGACATCTTTTGATTTGCACGAATTTTGGCATAGTGTACTGAATTAAGTCTGGAATGATGTGTGAAAAGTTTTGAGAAAATCGGTTCAGTTTTAGATATAGCTGCCATATATAGCTTCGCCCGATTTTAGGTATATATTCCACTAAAGTCCTTGGAAATCTTTTGACTTGCACAAAATTGGGCACAGCGTAATGAATAAGGTCTAGAATTATGTTTTTCAAGTTTCGTGAAAATCGGTTCAGATTTAGATATAGCTCCCATATCTTCGTCCGATTTAAGGTTAATTGTGTACCAAAGTCCCTATATATCATTCAATTTGCACGAAATTTGGCACAACGTACTAACTTAAGTATAGAATGATGTGTGCAAAGTTTCGTGAAAATCGGTTCAGATTTAGATATAGCTCTAAATTTCGAAGCCCTTTTCCTTTGCTTATAATTTATTTCTTTTTCCCTCCAACATTATTTCCCTACCTCCCTTCGCAATTTGCTTTGCTTGTCGCCTTGTCCCAATACCCATATGACAACACTCTTTGATTGTTCTTCTGTGTAATTCTTGATACGTATTCGAGGCATAAACCCTTATCTTAAGGATATCATTGTATCTTCTTCTTGTTGCTCTGCTGATATATAAATGACAACATATCTCTTTTGTTAGTTGTTTGACATTAATACAAGCATTCATGTGTGTAAACGTGTGTGTGTGCGTATGTCGTCTTGTTATCCTTACACATATGGACACGTAAAAGTGTCTAAGCTTTGGTAAGCGTACGTGTGAAATCATCCATTTCCAAATAACAAAGTGTGGGTGTGTGTGCATGTGTGTGTGTGCCTGTGTGAACTGGTTTTCATTTTTACGTGCATTTGACATCACTTTGATAATAGAAATTTATTTGTTTCTTGTTCGCTCTCTCGTGTCTTCGCTTTCTCTCTCTTTCTAGCTACGGCTGCTGCCATTGCATGTGGGCGAATATGCGTTTGTCTGTCAGTCCATATGCTGTATCGCTTTCGCTAAGACATTTTAAGTTTCATTTCAATTCATTTCAGTTCGGTATCCTTTCAATTCTTTTAATGCCATTTCAAAGGACAAAAATATCCCTCCAAAGCATTTTACACACAAACACAGGCGCACACACACACAATAGTGTCCACATTTTGTCATTTCATGCAATTGTCTCCTTTTTAGTTGGTTTCATTTAATTTTACACAAACAGCTTGTGGGTGAAATGCGAAATGTGATGTGATCGAATAAGAAGAGCGCGACAGAGAGTTGAACTGCTAATGATGGGTATTAGATAACTAATAAGATTAAATTGACTATCTAAGTTATTAACATTTCATTTCAATTTTGTTAACTTCTCATAGAGGGGAGAGGGTAAAAAATAATACAACAAAATAAATACAGTAAAGAGAGAAGTTCGCATTTTTAAACAATAGATTTCCAAGGAACCTAATCATGGATTTTTGTTGTTACCAACATTTATTTACAGAAACCAGATAGACAAATCCGATTTCACTTTCATCGACGAGGAATCCTCTACCCGAGTCACTGCTAGGTGCTCGAGCTTTGCTGACAATACCAAAGTCATCATTCCACTCATTCCAATTCATTGAGAAGTCCTTAAGTCCTAAGCCGCATCTCGTATGCTGCAGAAAGGATGAACAAAGTACTTACTTAACTGCCTTGTGACAGAACGGTTGTTCAATAAGCCGAGCTTAAAAAGATTTTCAGGTGCGTCAGTCTTGTGCGCAGATCTTCCAATTTTCCGAGATGATGCCTTCTAATTGATCTCTCCATCGGATTCGTGGCCTTGCCCTTCTGTGTGAACCATCACTTGGCTTGATGTGTCTGACTACGTGGATGTTTGAGAACAGATGGTACAACTCATGGTTCATTCGACGGCGATATTCACCGTCAACGTAAATCGGTCCATAGATTTATTGGAGAATTGTTCTCTCAAACATTCCAAGAGCTGCTACATCTGATTGCGCAAGTACCCATACCAGTACGGTAGTATCAGCGTCTTGTAGAGAGTGAGTTTGGTCCGGCGTGAGGTGGTCTTGTTTTAAATTGCTTACTCAGACCATAGTAGCATCTATTGGCCAACACTGTCCTTTTACGAATTTCAAAACTGATGTCATTACCCTTATGGCGATAACGAGGTATATATCAAATCGTTGACTACCTCAAAGCTATTGTTTTCAAATTCCACAATTGGTCCGAGTCTACTGGACATCTGGCGCGTTTATACCATTATGTTGGTCTTCTCACCATTTACTGGCAGTTCCACGTTGGCAGACTCCTTCTCAATTTGTACAAAAGTGGATGTTACCGCTCGCAATGTTCGACCAATTATGTCGATGTCATCAGCGTTCACCTTTTCATCTCTTTTAACTGTTTCCAGCAGAATGTTAAAAGGCCCACACGATAAATTATCACATTGTATAAACAGTCGTTCTGTATTGAAGCGCTCTGAGAGGTCCTTTCCTACTTTAAAGTTAAAGTTATCATGCATATTATCTTTCCGGAATGCCGAACACAGACATGGTTTTAATTACCTTTGAGCGGATAGAGCATTCAAATGCGACTTTATAGCCGACGAATAGGTGGAATGTGTCGATATGGTTTTCGTGGATCTTTTTCAGTATTTGACACAGTGTTATAATCAGGTCTATGTTTAATTTGCAAGGTCTGAAGCCGCATTGATATGATCGAATAATATGAGTTGACCATTTGCTTCAGTCGTTCACACAGCACAATGGATAGCACTTCATATGCGATGGGAAGGGGACTTTATATATATTCCCCTATATATTCGACACATATCATCTACCACCCGATTTTTCCTCCTTCACTAGTAGTTATGGTTTTAGAGTCCCTGTTGCTTCCGTTTTTGTTACACACCAATATGGTTTCAGCACAACGACAACTTTGTCAGAAACAACTTTAAAGATTGCGAAGGGCTTTATTCAGAGATAACTGAACGGACCATTGCGACAGCTTAATGCATGTCCAAGGAGTTCGACACGATTCCGAGCTGATATCCGACATCACGAATTTCACCCTTCCAATTGTAATATCAAGCATTGTATTGCCAAATACCTCAATGGTCGGAAAGCCATGCGTTAAGTTCCTTCACTTCTTCTCGCACTCCAACCATTTTCGATATTTTGAAGCCTTTACCGCATTTGTCCATGTTTTGACTAGGCGCTAATGTAATTTAAATCGAATGGTTTGTAAACTAGTAAAGCTTTTGGAGAGCAAAAAATATCTTCTGACATAGTACCTTGTTTGGCTGAATATTTTCGATATATTCAGAACATTAACAATCTACTAGCAGATAATTTACAATTTCGACATTCCCATATAAAGGTCCGGGCCGATTAAGGAATGGTGGTCTAACATAACGACGGTATTAATTTAATTTAGAGAGATAATGTAAGCGACTATAATCCTGCCTATTCCTTCATATTATTGTATTCATTGTACCTTCATGTTACAATGACCATTCACATATCTGTGATTTCGCCACAATGCTTGCGAACATTTAATTTTCATTCCGAGCACACAACACCGACCAAATTTCTAACCAAAAACCACACAACTTTTGGTATCCTAGCTGATTGGTCAGTGCAACTATTGAACAACTGTCTGCAGTTTCGTATTGTTGTTGTTGTAATTTTTCCACCGCCATTAGAATGGCCTCTGATATTTGACCATATTGTGTTAATATTTGTTTAGTTTACAACTCTATAGAAGATAAAACCAAGCATATTTGAAAACAAAAATTAACAAAACATAATTTTAGTAATAAAACCTAGAAACAAGGAACGATTCTTTTATTTTCTCAAAATCAAATATAAAATCCCAACTCTAACGGAGTATGTTGCTTAGGAGCAATATAGAAATTAAATTTAATTGTAATAATTAGAATTCATGATTATCACACAACTTCCATGAAAATCTAACTTTCTGTGATTCTATATTCTAAGATTGGGCAATATTTCGCGATATTCGCACACTTTTGACTGGCTAGAGGTCAGCAAATGTTACTAATAATCAGTACAGCACCTCTAATTACCTGCCCAGATTCCCTTCGCCGAGGGTTGTGTTGTGATGATCGGCTTTCGACTCGAAAAGTACAAATAATTAAGTTTTCGGTCCACTTCATCGGAAAAATATTTTCTGATAATCACCTAATATTTTAGGCGTTGTCCTTGACCATAACTGGAACCTCATGGAACATTTCAAAGCGATCAGCGCTATATTTCCGCCCTCCAGTGTGGTAATAGGTTCCTAAATAATATATGAATACGTAAGCACCTGTAAATATTTAAGCGTAACTCCCGCATCCGAGTACCTACGACAATATAATTGGTATCATTTTAAAGGTCAACCAATCCTCTTGGATATACTATCAATTTCTCGGGTCTATGTCTTTCAATGGTAAATATATACGCTATAGAATACAAATTTTGTCATTTTTCACACAAAAGTTAGGGTACATTTGACCCGCTAAATATTGTCCGATATTTATCAAAACAAGCATGCTTATTCTTTGGCCTGATCCCCTTTTCCATGCAAAAATTCGCGGTGTTTGGGCCATAATTGCGGCCTCTGTAGCGACCAGAAAAATCAACAAAAATAAAGTTTTGGTCCATTTCATCACCTAAATATTAACCAATCTTTTCCAAAAACAATAGGGGTCTTCATTGGCCAGAACCCATCCTACATGCAAAATTTCGTGAAGATTGGTCCATAACTGTGGCCTGTATCGTGTTTACAAATTATAATGGACAGACGGACGGACGGACACACATGTCTAGATCGACTCAGCTAGTCGATATATGACGATCGGTATACTTAAAGGTGGGTCTAGGACCAATATTTCGCGGCGTTACAAACTTTTGGGGCTGCACAAAGCTATAATACCCTGACAACATAGTTGTGTAGGGTATAACTATACACACTCGATTGGACTAAGACCATGAAAAAGACGCATGATGATTGGAAAATATGTCTGAAATTCTCAAAATAATTTTTGTGGTAATTAGATATTCAACCCAATGAGAAAGGAAAATACAAAATCACAATCACGCCGATTGTAAAACATGCTCAATATCCGCAAAATTATGCAAATTTAGAGGCAAAAATTGAAGAGTTCTATCGTAAATGTTGCGATATATTATGGCGAACATTTTTGCATTTTTTTGTCATTTTCGAAAAATGGGACTGAAAAGAAATATCTCAGATGATTCATGAAGAATGCCTAACTGAAGACGAAGTCGGGTTGATAGTAACATATCAGATTGTAGAAGAACAGAATACTTCTTGTAGAAGCTCAAAAAGTCTTATTTCACGTGACCAGAAAATATTTATTACGAGACAAAAGGTGTAAGAAGACCAGATAGTCTTGTAATAGATATGCTGACAACTTCTTAAAGATGATCAGAATTTTTTATAGAAGAAGAAAGTCTTCTGTTTGAACACCAACAAAGTTATTCTATATACAGGACCTTTAAGAGACATGGATATATTCGTCTAGAATACCTGACGGATTACTTGTAAATGTTAAAAACTAAAGTATTACGGGACCAGAAAATATTCTTCTAATATACCAAATGGACTTCTTATAGAAGACCAAAAGATCTTACTTCAGAATTCCAAAATTTCTTCTTGTAGAAAACTGGCAGGACTTCTTATAGAAGACCTGAAATTCTTCTTATAGAAGATCTAAATGTCCTCTGATAGAATGTATTATTTTTTGAATAAATAGTGACCAAATGGACTTCTCCTGGAAGACCAAAATGTTTTCTCACGGAAGACCAAAAAGCCTTCTTACGGAACACCAAAAAATTATATATATTTATACCCTTCAGCACACTGTGGTACAGGGTATTATGTCTTTGTGTATATGTTTGTAACAGGTAAAAGGAAACGAGATAGACACATTGTTCCTTTTGAAAATATGCATAGAATAACTTTTTAAGTCGATTTATGCATTTCCGTCCGTCCGTCTGTCTGTCCATGTTAAACAGTAAACAAAAATTACAGGTCGCATTTTTGATTCGAATTGGATGAAATTTGGCACATATAGCTCTTTGTCCGATTTAAGGTAAATGATTCACTCAAGTACCTATATATCTTTCGATTCGCATGAAATTTGGTAAAGCGTACGAAATTAAGTCTAGATTTAGAATTAGCTTCCATATATATTTTCGTCCGATTTCGATTGCACGAAATTTGGCATAGCGTACTGAATAAGGTCAAAAATAAGACCAGTTTCGTGAAAATCGGTTCAGACCTAGTTCCCCAGGTCTAGAATGATGTGAGTTAAGTTCCGTAAAAAAGGGTTCTGATTTAGATATAGCTCCCATATATATTTTCGTCCGATTTTAGGTCAATAGTGCACCAAAGCCCCTTTATATCCTTCGATTAGCACGAAATTTGGCATAGTATACCGAATGGAGTTTGGAATGATGAGTGGTAAGTTTCGCGAAAATCGGTTTAGATTTCGATATAGTTCTCATATATATTTTCGTCCGATCTTAGGAAAATGGAGCACCAAAGTAAGTTTCGCGAAAATCGGTTCAGATTTAGATATAGCTCTCATATATATTTTCATCCGATCTTATGTAAATGGCACAGCGAACTGAATTAAGTCTAGAACGATTAGTGTAAAGTTTTGTAGAAATCGGTTCAGATATAGATATAGCTTCTATATATATTTTCGTCCGATTTAATGCAAAAGTTGCAACAAAGTCCTTATATATATTTCGACTTTCACGATATTTGGCATAGCGTACTGAAAAAAACATAGAATGATGTGTGTTAAGTTTCGTGAAAATCAGTTCAGATTTAGATATAGCTCCCATTTACATTTTCATCCGATTTTATGTAAATAGTGCACCAAAGTCCCTTTACATCCTTCGATTTGCACGAAATTTGACATATCGTACTGAATTAAGTGTAGAATGATGTGTGTTAGTTTTCGTGAAAATCGGTTTTCGGTTCACAAAATTGTCCACAACGTAATGATGTTGGTATGGTCTAACGTATGGCAAGTTTCGTTCAAATCGGTTCAGATTTGGATATAGCTCCTATATATATTTCCCTCCGATTTTCAGTAAATGACGAAAATTTTGCACAACGTACAAAATTGAATGTAGAGTTACGTAATTACTTTTTGTAAAAATGCTGACATATCCCATATATTCGACCGACTTAATGTTTATTGGGTTTGAGATTGAGATTTGCTTTAAAGCGATCTACATAATTTTGTCTCATTCTCATCTATCCAAATGAAGAGTTTAGTATAGGCTACATAATGACATGTTTATGGATTGATCTTAGTCGGTTCGTATTTATCATGTTATGTTAGAATGCATCTGTTGAATATACCCAAAGTGGTGAAGGGTATCATATAGACCGGACCGGTCCGACTTTACTACTTTCCTTACTGGTTTTTATTATAAATTCCAACCTCTAATTGGTGTTCGCGTGAAAATATTGTTGTTACCTAAGAATAAGCATGCCTGTTTTGATGAAGATTGTTCAATATTTAACGGGTAAAATGGACCCTGACTTTTGTGTGAAAAATTACAAAATTTGTATTCTAAAGCGTATAGATTTACCCCTGAAGGACATAGACACGAGAATTTGATATTATATCCAAGAGGAGTGGTTGACCTTTAAACTAATACCAATTATATGTTGTATGTGCTCGGATGTGGCAGTTACACCTAAATATTTAAAGGTATCTCCGTATTCGTTTATTATTTAGTAACCCATTATCACTCTAGAGAGCGGAACTATAGCTCTGATCACTTTGAAATGTTCTATGAGGTTCCAGTTATGGTCAATGACAATGCCTATAATTTTCAGTGATGATCAAATAACAATTTTGGAATGAAGTGGACCGAAAACCTAATTTTTTGTGTTATTTTCGAGTCGATCTATAGACCACAAATGAAAGCCGAACATCACAACACAACCCACGGTGAAAGGAATCTGGACAATAGTTGCACTGAATACTCGTAATATTCGGAAAATAAGTCGTGTAAGGAAGAGGTGCTGTTTACCTCTAATCGGACAAGAGGGTGCAAATTTCACGAAATATTGCCCAGGCTCGGAATAAACATCCGCAGAAAGTTTGATTTCCGTGGTAGTTGTGTAGGGTATCGTATGGTCGGCCCCGTCCGACTATACTGCTCCGTTCACTGGTTTACCATTAATTATTATGAATTCGGATTAACCCCTTAAAAAACATTTTACCCAAGCAAATTATATTTTTTAAAAACATTTCAAGCTTGGATTTGGCAAATAACATAAAACAGCCAAAGCTTGGGTTTAACAAAATCCGAAGAACTATATTCGAAGATTTTTTAACCCATATTTTTTTCAAATGATTTGGATTTTTACAAAATACTTTTTTCCCAACAGTACAACACATTGCATTTTTGCCTCAACTCATTACATTCCACATCACTTAACCGCACATCTCAAAACAGCTCATGTCAAAAAGTTTACATTCTAAAAACAAAAATTGTATTCCCCTTAAATAAAACAAACACCAAAATTGTGTTCATAATTATTTCTAGTTTGCACAAAAATTTTGTTACTAATTTTTCTGAGAAATTTCGCACATAACAGGCAGGCAGGATGGCAGGCACTACATTATCGACGATGTGGCAAAAACTTTTCACCAAAAACACTGCCAACCCCAAGAATAACATCCGTTGAACAAGTGGTGCTGCAAAAAACAACAACCACTTCCACTACCAACAACAATCGAGTAAAATTAATTATAGCTTTTCACACGCTAATTTATTGCCAGATGCAAACCGTTGTTGTTGTTGCTCTGCCTTCACGTTGCCTCCGCTAATGGAATTTTTTTGTGTTGGGTTTTTTGCTATTTTATTATTTAACAAAAAGGCAAACAACATGCTCATGCATGTTTTGTCAGCTTTCAATGATTTTAATATGTATTTTTGAACAAAACGTTTACGGATGCGTTTCAAAGAAGCAGCTACTTATGGTGTGGTATTCACTAAGCGAGGGCTGGTGGTTTTATGCGAGTATTAACCCATTGGGTGTACATAGAACGTCATACGGATAATCCCGTTAAAATATGAGAGCAAGAAGTCTTATAGAATACATAATAGTTTTTCTATACGACACGATAATTTGGCTTTCCTGTAAAAAATTAGGTACGACCCTAAAACAACATAAGGTCTCCTTTTGGCTCTAGTTTCGGGGTAGCCTCCATTTACGGTATTATTGCGGTTTTGTTCATAGGGTTTTTACCGAATCGACTCGAATTTGATGTTTTGAGTTCTGTTGGTGTTTTCTACTAAAAATTATATGTACATATTTGTCGATCATTTAGCTAAATATCCTCTATATAAAGTCTGATCCATTTATTGGTCTTTTTATGGTCCAGCGCATTTTCCCATCGAAGTGATTATATCTTAGCATTACAAAGTGGCATTCCCGGACCTCGTTGAAAGAACAACTTCTTTGCAGAATATTTTCAATATATGTCCATGTCTGTATATATCTCTCATACAAATTTTTCTCAACATTTTCGGCATTTTCAAGATCCTAGCACATATTTCATGCCAAGTGTCTGTAATTTGGTATTTGGATTTCTCCTGCCCGTAATTTATAATACAATAGCATCCATATAAAAATCGCATGTTCAAAAAATAATGCATGTCCTGTTATTTAACTATAGAAGATCAAATGCCTTTGTTTGGAGAGCCACTCAACCACAAAGTTAATTTATGAAACCAAAAAGGCATTTAAAGGGTTATATACATTTATGCCACCATGTATTAGCAACTTCAACATCAAGATTATGTTAAACTATAGCTGATGGGTAATTACATAAAAATCACTTTAGATTTTTATAAAAGACATATGTTTTCAGGTTCGTTTCACTAATAAAAGAGCATAAGGTAAACATTATTCTAAAATGTTATTCGATAATAGAATAAATATATTAATTTCCTTGCAGTCATTTTGAACCAGTAGGGAAAGTAGTAAAGTCGGACGGGGCCGACTATATGATACCCTTCACCACTATGGGTATGTTAAACAGGACTATTAACATGAAAATATATGAAATGAAATATGTGATATTTATCTAAATGTGAATCGACTTAGATCAATCGACTTCAAACAAATATCAATAGGTCATCCGTTGGGCTATGTCTGTACGGAACTACGTAATTCTATGCTCAATTTTCTACGTTGTGCAAAATTTGATGTCAATCTGACTAAAATGAAGAGTTTGATGTCCAATTTACTTAAAATCGGGCGGAAATATATATGGAAGTTATATCCAAATATGAACCTACAGGTTAGGTTATACTAATTTCAGTACGTTTTGTTCCTATATAGCCATATATTGGATCCTTGGTGCGTCAATTACTTAAAATCAATCTATAATATAGGGGAGCTATATCTAAATCTGGACCGATTTTCACGAAACTTGGCAGACATCATTCTATGCTCAATTCAGTACGTTGTACCAAATTTCGTGCAAATCGAAAGATATATAGGGACTTTGGTGCACCATTTACATGAAATCGGACGAAACTATATGTGGGAGCTATATCTAAATCTGGACCGATTTTCACGAATCTTGGCAGACATCATTCTAGGCTCAATTCAGTACGTTATACCAAATTTTATGCAAATCGACAGATATATAGGGTCTTTAGTGCACCATTTACCTAAAATCGGACGAAACTATATATGGGAGCTATATCTAAATCTGGACCGATTTTCACGAATCTTGGCAGACATCATTCAACGCTCAATTCAATACGTTATGCCAAATTTCGAGCAAATCGAAAGATATATAGGAACTTTGGTGCACCACTTAAATGAAATCGGACGAAACTATATATGGGAGCTATATCTAAATCTGGACCGATTTTCTCTAAACTTGGCAGACTCATCATTCTAGACCTTATTTATTGCGCTGTGCCAAATTTCGTGCAAATCTAAAATAATATATAGGGACTTAGTGAATTATTTACCTAAAATCGAGCAAAGTATATATGGGAGCTATCTAAATCTGAACCGATTTTCATGAAACATTGCACACATCATTCTAGACTTAATTCAGTATGCTATGCCAAATTTCGTGCAAATCAAATATATGTAGGTAGGTACACAAATTACCTTAAATCAAACGAAAATATATATGGGAGCTATATCTAAATCTGAACCGATTCCAATTTCAATAGGGTTCGTCCTTGGACCAAACAAATCAGCTGTGCCAAATTTCATCCAATTCGGATCATAAATGCGACCTGTACTTTGTTTACAATTTAACATGGACAGACAGACAGCGATA
>NW_026881937.1:0-38407 GCF_032173495.1 Musca vetustissima
AATGGTGGACCAAAGTCCATGAAAATCATTCAATTTGCACGAATTATGGCACAGCGTACTGAATTAATTCTAGAATGATATGTTCTAAGTTTCGTGAAAATCGGTTCCGGTTTAGATATAGCTCCCATATATAGTTTCGCCCGATTTTAGGTAAATGGTGCACCAAAGTCCCAAAAAATCATTAGATTTGCACGAATTTTGGCATAGCGTACTGAATTAAGTCTAGAATGATGTGTGCTAAATTTCGTGAAAATCGGTTCAGATTTAGATATAGCTAGGCCGATTGACACAACGTACTAAATTAATATAAATTAATAGTTTATATAATTTTGACTTATTCTTGTTAATTTTACACCAAATAATCAATAGGTGTATGATTGATATTTAATTTTAAACAGTGTAGGGATTAGATTAATGTTAGTCGGTTTAGATATAGATTAAGATCACATATTTAAGTTCGTTCAATTGCATGTCAATGTTCCTTCAAAAAGGCGACGTATTTTAGGATACATATGTAGAATATTCCCTAACGGTTGATTTTTAGCTCCTGGTCGATATTCCGACTGCCAACATGTCGGTCATTTTCGATCATTTCTACAATTTTATAGACATTTTCGACGACCGGCCTACATGTGCAAGATACATCTTTAACGTCAAAATAATAATTGGCTGTTACAGTATCGGAACTGCTTACATTTTCGCCATTGTCAAAGAAAAACTGTAAAATGTAATTTTTTGTTACTGCGAAATGTCACCCTTCCAACGAGCATAAAACTGAAATTTTTTGATCGATACTTTACGAGAAATCTATCTATTCAATTCGTACACAAAATAATACAGGTTTCTCCTAGTGAGATAAAATTGTCGAGGTTTACATACAGTTCATATACATAATTTTCCTCGATTGCATACATATGCAACACCAAAGAATCCAAATCTTCCCGATTAACATGATACTTTTCAATAATTTCATATATGTATATAGGTTTTTATTGGTTCAAATATATTTGAAGATAAATTTCATTTTCATCGATTCCATTTCAATGGTACTCCAAAGATGCTGTGTCTGTTCTATCTACAATATATTGTACATGTGGGCGACTTGGGTATGTACTAAAAGTGGTGAAGGGTGTCATAAAGTCGGTCCCGTCCGACTTTCAAACTTTCCCTACAGGATTTTACTTGTCTTTGTACAGAATAGACTCTGTCAAAAAAATATATTTTTAACATATATTGGATCCCCTATTCACACTTGCATTTTACAATTCCATTGAAAAAAATATTTCCCTAACTGTTATTAAATTCCATTGTAATTTGTATCCAATTGTCTGTACAAATTATAATTTGTTGAGATATTATCTGTTCACTGCCATTAAAATGCAATTTTGCTGTTTTGAGAATTTAACTAACGTAATTGCATTTTGTCCTTGACACAATACTACATTTGCTGGGGCATATTATTTACCTTCCGTTTATTTATTTTCTTTATTTTTCTCTTGTTCTCAAGAATGAATTTCTTGTACATTATCCATACCTTGTTTTCGACTTCCGCTCCGTGCTCAAATATTTAATTCCATTTTTCCTAAGAGCTGTGGTTGTTGTTGTTCATGTTTTCTATTCTTAGATTTTGTTTTTCCTCTTTTGTATTTATACATGCGAGTGTGTGTGTGTGTGTGTTTTATTTCGATTTCGATAGAAGGATAACAGTTTATTTGTTTATTGTTGTTTAAATATGTTTGCGTTTTTTCATTTGTTGCTGTTTTCTTGTTGTTATTCTTCTGCCTTCTACTTCGCAATTTCCTTCTTTTCTACTCGTGTTGTGGTAAACAATGTCGAGCTTTCGGATTTCACATCGTTTCGTGTGTTGCTTTAACAAATGTAATTCATACTGAAATGAATTATTGAGTGGAATGAAGGCAACAAAAATGAACAAATTATATAGCAAGTGAAATTCAAGAAAATTAAACTACAACAAAAACTACAACCCTTACGTTTTTGATTTTCTAAGGATATGAAGAAATAAAAAAAAATAAAAAAAAAAATTAATTTTAAAGCTTCAATTAGTTTTGGTCAAATATACATATGTGATACTTGATTTTATATTATTCAAGGTATGTGTATACCCATAAATATTAAAAAATTAATATTTAGTTAACAAAAGTTTTTTTTTGTTTTGAATATTCAATGAAATCCTATATTATAATAAATATTCATATAAAGAATAATCAAAAATATTTTCATTTTATAGGTTATAGATTTCTAGTAAAGTATCAACAAACCATTTCAAATTTATGCACGTTGGAAGGGTGATTTTTTTTGTTTTTGTATTTTCAATGGAAAAAATGGAATTGAGCAAAGAGAAAATTCGGTACATTTTACAGTTTTTCTTAGACAACGGCGAAAACGCAAGCCTAGCTAAAATTGTGAATGGTATTATGGTGCCGATACTGTAACAGGCAATTATGTGCCATTTTGGTTTTTGTAGATTCCGTTCAGGAATTTTGATGTTAAAGATGCACATCGCCCAGGTAGCCAGTCGTCGAAAATGTCGAGAAATTCTTTTAAAATGGCAACAAATCATACAACAAAACGGTGTATATTTGGATACACCGAAGCATGTTTAATAAAGTGTTATAGTTCATATAACAAAACGGTGTATATTTGGATACACCGAAGCATGTTTAATAAAGTGTTATAGTTCATATAAAAATAATGGATTTCTTTTAACCCAACCTAATATATATGGGAGCTATATCTGCATCTACACCAATGTCAACAAAGCGCAGTAACGTAACTTTTGTCAAACTTTGATACCCTGTGCAAAATTTGCAACATGTCGAGCAATTCGAATTGGTGCACCATTTACTTAAAATAGGACGAAAATGTATATGGGAGCTATATCCGATTCTGAACTGATTCCTACAAAACTTTACACACGTTATTCTATAGTAACTTCAGTACGCTGTGCCAAATTTTATGCCAATCGGCCTAACATTGGGTTTTTGGTTAAATATTTTAAAATTTGTTAATGTTGAAATAAACGATGCTATGGTAGATGTGGCGTATACGTAACGTATTGCCATAACACTTTTTATACCAGGCATACTCACCCATATACGCTACCGTAACTGAGGGTCGATGGGTAAACACATTTTCTCTTTCTCTCTCTTTACGTCAGTCGTTTTTATTGGTGAATTCTCAGTTACGCTCGCACACACTTGCTCTCAATTTAATTTTGCCCAACACTGTTTTATACCCTCCACCATAGTATGGAGGGTATATTAGTTTTGTTTTTCCGTTTGTAACACATCGAAATAATCATTTCCGACCCTATAAAGTATATATATTCTTGATCAGCGTAAAATTCTATGACGATATAGCCATGTCCGTGTGTCTGTTGTAATCACTCTAGCGTCTAAACGAATGGAGATAGATCGCCAAAATTTTGCATAGAGTCGTCTTTTGTCTGCAGGCAGGTCAAGTTCGAAGATGGGCTTTATCGGTCCACGTTTAGGCATAGCTCCCATATAAGGGTACCACCAAATTTTCGGTATTTTGGGGTTTTTGAGCGCGTTTTTCACCCGAATTCGCTGAAATTTGCTACATTGGGTTTTTATTGGGTACTTAATATCACCACAAAAAATTATAAAAAAAGGTCCACTTTTTCTGGTAGCCCCCATATAACGGTACCTCCTAATTCGCAGTATTTTGGGGGATTTGCTCGTATTTTTCCGCCGAATTAGCTGTAATTTAGTATTTTGAGTTCTTAATAGGTACAAAATATCTCCACAAAAAATTATGAATATAGGTCCATATTTTCGGATAGCCCCCATATAAGGGTACCCCCCATTTTTGGTATTTTGGGGTTCTTGACCGCGTTTTTAACCGAATTCGCTGCAATTTGGTAGTTTGTAGTCGTATATGGTAACAAATCTCCCCACAAAAATTATTAATATTCGCCCCCATTTTGGGGACTAACCCAATTCTATGACGATATAACCACCTGTTTTATATTAAAATAGTTATCTGATTTATATTAAAATAGTTATCTGATTTGTTCCGCGATTTGAATTTGGTGCTAAGACTCTGTTGTAAGCATTTTACCTGCGGAGGATAGCTATATTAAAATTAGAACTAGAAATTATATTAAAATTAGAACGTAAGGTTCGATAATGAACTATAGCCGCATTTAGATCTAGCCCCTGTGTGGAGGTTCCAGAAGGAGTGAACCGATATTCCCCATCTTCGAATTTGAACTAGGTTTGGAAGAAATAAAGATGGGCAAAGTTTAGAACCAATATTTCGACAAGGCACATTTTCATCGTGTTAATGTGTATACACCATTAGCCAAAGGCTGAGGGTATATTTATCCATTAAAATTTTCTGAAATTTTTATTATGGTTTACATAATCCACTTTTTGGTATTTTCCCTAAATTTTCATTTCTAGTACCTGTCAGTATATCTATGGTGGAGGGTATCCAAAGTTCGGCCCGGCCGAACTTAACGCTTTTTCACTTGTTATATGATAATATGGACCTATATTCATAATATTTGTAGAAGAAATTAACTCTAGGGGGTATCGTTATATTGGGAAGTCTTGCAAACGGAATTACCAATTTAATATAACCTCCACATAAGCTAGAGGGCAAAAAACTAATATTATTCGGTTTACAAAATTTAATTTGACATTTCGTTTGCAACAACTCAAAATATTTTGAAATTTTGGACAGCCAGTACTACTGTTTTTAGAATGTTTGGTGATGAAAATGGGATATATTGGTCCACTTTATACGGCATTTCTTTAACTTTTTTATACCTTTCACAACACTGTGGTACAGGGTATTATGTATTTGTACATATGTTTGTAACATGCAAAAGGAAACGAGATAGACACATGGTTCCTTTTGAGAATATCCAGAGAATCACTTCGTAAGTCGATGTATGCATGTCCGTCCATCCGTCTGTCTGTTCGTACTAAATTAAGCCAAGAATGATGTGTACTAAGTTTCGTGGAAATCGGTTCAGATTTAGATATAGCTCCCATATATGATTTGGTCCGATGTAAGACAAATGGTGCACCAAAGACCCTATTCATCGATTTGCAAAACATTTTGCACAGCGTAGTGAATTCAGAGTAGAATGATATGTGTTGAGTTTTGTGAAAATCGGTTCGGATTTACGTATAGCTCCCATATATATTTTCGTCCGATTTCGTTTTGAACGAAATGGCATAGCGTACTGAATTGAATCTACAATAATGTGTGCTATGTTTCGTGAAAATCGAAATGATGTGTGCTAAGTTTCGTGAAAATAGGTTCAGATTTAGATATAGCCCTATCTATATATATTTCGACCGATTTAATGTATGTGGTGAACCAAAGTCCGAATATATCTTTTGATTTGCACGAAATTTGGCATAGCGTACTGAATTGTGTCTAGAATCATGTGTGCTTAGTTCAGATTTATATATATCTCCCACATAAAATTTTCGTCCGATTTTAGGTAAATGATGCACCAAACTCCGTAACGTATCAAATTGAGACTTGAATGACGTTATTGGGTTTTGTTGAAATTGGTACAGATGCAGCCATAGCTGCCATATGTATTTCGATGTTGAACAGTGCGGCGTATCGAATAGCGTGTGTCAATTTTGCTATAAATCGTTTTCCATAAATTTGTCCCATGGTACGCAGATGACTCTACATCTGCCCGAATTAAATTAAATTTATCATAGGTTGCACAAAGACATGAGTATGTTCCTTCGAGGGAACATTGACATACAATTGCAAAGGATACATATGTACAATATACCCAAAGTGGTGAAGGTGTTTTTTTTTTTTTTTTTTTGTTTTTTAATACAGGCCGCATTGTGATGGTATAAAGAGTCCAGCTCGATCGAACTTATTATACCCTACACAACTATGTTGTCAGGGTATTATAGCTTTGTGCAGCCCAAAATGTTTGTAACGCCGCGAAATATTGGTCCTAGACCCACCTTTAAGTATACCGATCGTCATATCTCGACTAGCTGAGTCGATCTAGACATGTGTGTCCGTCCGTCTGTCCATTATAATTTGTAAACACGATACAGGCCACAGTTATGGACCAATCTTCACGAAATGAAGACCCCTATTGTTTTTTGAAGACCCCTATTGTTTTTGGAAAAGATCGGTTAATATTTAGGGGATGAAATGGACCAAATACTAAATTTTTGTCGGTTTTTCTGGTCGCTCCAGAGGCCGCAATTATGGCCCAAACACCGCGAATTTTTGCATGGAGAAGGGGATCGGGCCAGAGAATAAGCATGCATGTTTTGATAAAGATCGGTCAATATTTAGCGGGTCAAATGGACCCTGACTTTTGTGTGAAAAATGACAACATTTGTATTCTATGGCATATATATTTACTCCTGGAGGATGTAGACCCCAGGAGTTGATAGCACATCCAAGAGGAGTGGTTGGCCTTTAAATTGATACCAAATATAGTGATGTATCTACTCAGATGTGGGAGTTACAGTCAAATATTTACAGGTGCTTACGTATTCAGATATTATTTAGTAACCCATTACCACATTAGAGGGAGAAATACGCGCTGATGGCTTTGAAATTTTTCATGAAGTTCCAGTTATGCTCAAGAACAACGCCTATAATTTTCGGTGATGATCAGATTAAAATTTTGGGATGAAATGGACCGAAAACATAATTTTTTGTGGGTTTTCGAATAGAGTGTAATCCGAAAATCACAACACAACCCACCGTGAAGGTAATCTGGACAAGTAATTAGAAGGACTGTACTGAATATTCGAAAAAAGTAAGGAAGAGGTGTTGTTAACCTCTAATCGGACAAGAGCGGGCAAATATCACGAAATATTACTCAGACTCGGAATAAACATCCTCAGAAAGTTAGAGTTCGTGGTAGTTGTGTAGGGTATCGCATGGTCGGTCCCGTCCGACTATACTGCTCCGCTCACTGGTCTAAGTTTTTATTTGTTTCTGCGAGGGGATACACAGAAATCTTAGGATACCAAGTCAGGATTGTAGGCGCTGGTTTGAGCGGATATTCGACAGCTCGTATTGTGATGGTGCACAATAAGACGTCTTCTCAATTTTCGAAATTCAAAGACTTCAGGTAAACAAATTCACTGACCGTCATTGCTCAAGCGGAGCAGTAGCCGCATAACTAGTTTTGGCGAAAAAACAGACGATCGATGAGCTTTATCAAAATTCCTTTGGATTTGGGTCGCAATTGAAGATAACTAATTTTTAAGCCTCATAACTTCTGACGATCGTTACTTGTGATGATCTTTTTAGACCTTAAACCAATTCTACTGTAGTTTTGCAACATATCTTTGCATTAATCGACACTTGCCTTTTTGAGTGAGATTGTCAAATTGAGCGGGATCTAACTAAATGGGTGATAACACGCATTGTAAAAATTAATAACGATTCATGTTCGTTATTCGAGTTTTTCTACATGGCTTGTTTTGCAGTAGAAGCTGACCAACTTTTGCTTTGAAGGTAGCTTGTCAGATTGTGTGGGATCTAAGGGAAACTTTGTTTGCGGTCAGGTGTATGTATGTTGGTGGAAGAAAATACAAAGGATGCCTATTTCTCATGTTATGTCACATGACGATCTTTCATTAGTACGATCTTCACCACGATTATCTTTGAGGGAGAGCCTTCCACGATTGAATTTATGAAACCAGTTTTTCACTGGGGTCATAGTTTCGTTTCGTAAGTTATACGATATTTAGCATTTAAGTCTGAAAAGGTGTACTGTTTCTCACATCCGACCAGGGTAATTTTTATCAGATGATATGTTGTTTTGTCCAAGCTAAATTTTGCAGTTACATTTTAAATTCCTTATCCATCAACTTTTGCGATGAGCCACTTTTTTAAATTCTATAATTTTTCACTTACCCATATAAAATACTGCGAAAATATGAGAAAACAAATCGTCCAGTGTTCAGTGTACCACACAAAACACTTTCTTCTATGACATAGGCATGCATTAATTCGAGCGTATACTATTTGTACAGTAATACCCATTTCTTACATATTTCGCTGTTTGAATTACATACCAATTACGAAGAAGAATTAGCATTATCACAAATGATAAACAAACAAAATCACTGCCACACCATTTGCACTACATATAAAAAGCACACAAATCACATATATTGTTATAATTATAAATTATGTTTAGCATTATCCTAAATTATTAAATTATAAATAATGCATGCCATATATTAGAGATTCTGTTATTAACCTAATTTCAAATAGCATAATCAAATATTATAAGCCAGTGTGAAAATAATCATGGCTAATTTAATAAAACTTTCGGTGAACACAAAATCCAATCAAAACCCTTCACTTCCGATTTCTAACCACAAGCGAAAATTTCCCAAAAAAAAATCATTCAACATTTTTCAAGTTTTTGCTGAACTCGAATTTTTTTGTTTGCTAACAATATGGTTGTGTTGTCAAACACAATTCTGTTGTGGTTTCGAGAAGGTTACACATTGGAAAGCCCTCCAAAAGTAAAGTTTATTAGAGTGGTATACGTGAAAAGCGTAGGGAACTATTCCACTTTGGTACTGCAATATTTTAGGTATACTGAAGGTCTTACAACCTGAGTCAGATTTCATTGACATACCTGATTCTTGGTGGATGTAAAAAAATCATCCAATATAGGTTTCGATTTTGGCCAATAGAACTTAACGACTATTTCCATTCTGAGTATGCAATTTGTGATTTTATTTTCTCCGAGGATACATTACAGACAATGTATTAAATCAGGGAAAAATTTAGTCCATTACACCGGTCGTCGAAAATTTCGACAAAATCAGAGAAAAGATCGAAGTTGACCTGCATGTTAGCAGTCGTGACATCGCCCAGCAGCGACAATAAAACAGTTTTAAAACATTTACACAAAGCTGGATTCAAAAAGAAGCTCGATGTTTGAGTGCCACACCAATTAACTGAAACCAGTAAGGAAAGTAGTGAAGTCGGACGGGGCCGACTATATAATACCCTTCACCACTTTGGGTATATTCAACAGATGAATCCTAACAGATTTTAAAGGACCAGTAAAATGAAATTGGATTCAAAAACATGTCATTCTGCAACCGATAATAATTTTTTATTTGGTCAGATATAGAGCAATATCTAGATCTTAACCGATTACAGTTAACTTAACACCTCATCATTTTAAGGGGACCCCCCCATTCTCGGGGTCAAAACTTTTGTTGATATAATTCGAATCTACACTGATTAAAGAATGTCTCTACAAAATTTCAAGTGAAAATCTCAAGAACTCTTGAATATATAGCAGATTTATTGTGTCAGCATCAAGTGACGGCTGAAGGGCTTCTCAAACTTTAAACGGGTTTTTCTCTAAACATTTTTTTGCGAATGGCGGGCACGATAACTCAAAAACTAATAATCCAATCGGTTCCAAATTTTGCAACGTTTCTCTGGGAGTGTATAGCTCTCGTATGAACTAGGATAAAGCCAATCGGTGAAGATCTTCCTTATTTTTTAACTTTGTTTTTGGTAAAAAATCGGCGATTTTCCAAAAATAATTTTTCAAAGGTCCACCATTTTGTTAATTTTAGAGCGAAGTCAATAATCCTAGTTCATACGAGAGCCAGACATGTACTCTTTCTAACACCGTTGGAATTTTCGGATTCCGATGTTCCAGTGAGGAGTTATCATGCCCGCCATCAAAAATAAGGACTTTTCTTTAATTACAAAAAAAAAACAACAAAATAATAACAAAAATTTTTTGTAAATTATTTTTCTTCTTCTTTAAATCTTCAATTATATATGTGCAAAGTTACAAACCTTAACAAGCGTTGGTATTAATTTACCAGCCCATTGAAAATCTTGAAAAAATAAAATCGAGAATGGGGGGGGGGGGGGTTCCCTTAAGCCTAATTCATTACGCCCTGCCAAATTTCGTGCACACCGAAATATATTAAGGGACTGTGGCACACTATTTACCTTAAATCAGACGAACATATATGGGAGCTATATCTAAATCTGAGCCGATTTTCTCGAAACTTAACATACATACATTTCGTGCAAATCGAAAGATATATAGGGACTTTGGTGCACCATTTACATAAAATCGGATGAAAATATATATGAGAGCTATATCTAAATCTGAACCGATTTTCAGGAAACCTAACACACATCATTCTAGACCCAATTCATTACGCTGTGCCAAATTTCGTGCAAATCGAGAGATATATAGGGACTTTGGAGGACCATTTACATTAAATCGGACGAAAATATATATGGAAGCTATATCAAAAAATGAACCGATTTTCAGGAAACTTAACACACATCATTCTAGACCTAATTCATTACGCTGTGCCAAATTTCGTGCAAATCGAAAGATATACAGGGACTTGGTACACCATTTACCTAAAATCGGGCCATACTATGATATGGGAGCTATATCTAAATCTGAGCCGATTTTCACGAAACTAAGCACACCTCATTCTAGACCTAATTCATTACGCTTTGCCAAATTTCGTGCAAATCGAAAGATATATAGGGTCTTTGGTGGACCATTTACATTAAATCGGACGAAAATATATATGGGAGCTATATCTAAAAATGAACCGATTTTCAGGAAACTTAACACACATCATTCTATACCTAATTCGTTACGTTGTGACAATTTCGTGCAAATCGAGAGATATATACGGACTTTGGTGCACCATTTACCTTAAATCGGACGAAAATATATATGGGAGCTATATCTAAATCCGAACCGATTTTCTCGAAACTTAACACATATATTTCCAGTCCTAATTCATTACGCTGTGCCAAATTTCGTGCAAATCGAAAGATATATAGGGACTTTGGTACACCATATTCCTTAAATCGGACAAAAATATAAATGGGAGCTCTATCTAAATCTGAACCGATTTTTCCCAATTTCAATAGGGTTCGTCCTTGGGCTAAATAAGTGAGTTGTGCCAAATTTCATCCAAATCGGATCATAAATGCGACCTGTACTTTGTTCACAAAAATACATGGAGAGACGGACGGACATGCATAAATCGACTCAGAAAGTGACTTTATGCATATTCTCAAAAGGAACCCTGTGTCTATCTCGCTTCCTTTTGCCTGTTACAAACATATGCACAAAGACATAATACCGTGTACCACAGTGTGGTGAAGGGTATAAAAATAGGATGGATCGAATTTCCATATGTGAAGCCACGGCCAAAAGGAATTAGATATACCCATTTCTTAAACGGATGGTGACGGGAGATGAGAAATGGATCACATACGATAACCCTGTGTGAAAACGATCGTGGTCACAGAGCGGTGAAGCACCTCAAATGGTAGCCAAACCAGGACTAACGGCTAGGAATGTCCTGCTATGCATTTGGTGGGACTGGAAGGCGATTATTTATTATGAGTTGTTTCTACATATTTGGCCAAACGCTAAATTCTGATCTCTACTGTCAACAACTGGACCGTTTGAAGATAGCAATTGACCACAAACGGCCAGAATTGGCCAACAGGAGAGGTGTCGTGTTCCACCAGGACAACGCTAGGCCACACACATCTACAGTGACTCGTCAGAAACTTCGGGAGCTTGGTTGGGAAGTTTTAATGCATTCGCCATACAGTCCGACTTGGCATCAAGCGATTATCGTCTCTTTCTTGCATTGCAAAATTTCTTTAATGATACAAAAATAGGTATTTAGGGAGGATTGTGAAAAACTACTAAAAGAGTTCTATGCGAGAGGCATTATGAAGTTAAATATAAATGGCAACAAAACGTTGCAAATCCGACATTCCGAAGCATGTTAAATAAAGTCCTATAGTTCATATAAAAATAATGGATTTCTTTTTCTCCAACCTAATACAATGATATAGCATCCGATGATGTTATAGCATCTCGAGGGATTGTTTCAATATCCTTGCCATATTTTACAGCCTACGTGAACCTAAGAAAATTCCTTTCTTTCGACGGCGAGCATGATTGCCAGTCACTGTAACATCTGAATGGCTCTGGTATTGACTTCGCTCAAAAATTAACAAAAAAAGACAAACTTATGGAAATTATTTATTATTTTCGACCACAAATTAAGCTGGAAATTGCGAAGATCTTCACCGAATGTAAAAACTACATCTACCAAAGTATCGCGTAATTCAACATATACTTGATTAAACCCCCTAATACAGAACCCATTGATATCGTTATCAAAAGCATCGCCCTGATTCCGATTATTCTATATTTTCTATTTATGTTCCCATCCCTGATGTCTTGTTAATATATTTGCTCCTCTCAATACAAACAAAATATGAATACAAACCCATTCTAATATGTGATTGTATATGTCAGTTAACTATATATCGTTTGTAATAAAGTACACTGTACGACACCATGCCAAAGGAAGAAAGAAACTTTTGATACATTTTTGGCGCGTAGGATATTTATTGTAGTGCAATAAATAAAAAGTAAAAAAAAACTGTTTTTGGCACCGGCATTTATCACCACTTCATGTGAAACCCCCAACATACATAGATCCCCATGACGGCTATGAAGTTCATATCCCCATTTCTGTTTTGTTAGGCTCTCCATTTTGTGGCTTCTGACGAACGTTTGCTCTTCTATGCAAAGGCTAGATAAATTCTCCTTAGACCCGAGCAAATATGTAGAGATTTGGCACTGGCAATAATGGATTTTGTGGTTGATGGAAGTTTTTCTTTCTTCATTTGTGTCATCCGCCCGACATCAACCATGTGTAAACACATAATAATGAATGTTAGCTCTGCCTAGAAATTTGCCAGAAATCTATTCGAATTATATGAATCCGTATATATATCTAACGAGAAAGATATATAACGGAGCTTAGAACAGCGGCAGCCAGACTTATTTTAATTTGTAATTTAAAACGCATGAATTTCACTTAAGGGCGGGTGGGAGGTTAATGGTTGGACCGAAACCATTTAAAAACGCAACTAAATGGCAAATACAAATTTGAAAAGCATATCAGAATGGCACATTAAGCAAATCTTTGCTTTTATAGAAAATTATTTTATTGCTGTTGTTGTCCTTATCGTCAACGTCTCCATCATCGCCGTTGTCATCATCACCAGACAACGAACACAGCGCAATAGAAGCTGTAGAAATTTTTAATTAAATTTTCCCACCATACTATTTAGATTGCAAGTGAAATTGTTAATTTGAAATCTTTGCAAAAGAGGATTATATAAATCTAATTGAAAACTTATTGAATTAAAAATAGCACTGCGAACAGTAAATGAGTAAATTATTGTGATAATGTCAACAGGACGTTTTGTATGGTTGTGTGTTAATTGGGAATCAAGGAAATATATATTTGATATATTCTAAATGCTAAACGTTAAAATATATTGAAATTTTATGGATTTTTTAGATACTGCATTTCAAAGTGAAATTTACATTGGGGATAACATTGGAAACTGTATGCTTGAAGACATAATTCCAAGGACAAATGGACAGAAATAACTAGAAATAAATCCACAATGAAAAGGATAGAGGTTGCGTGGGCGCCATATTTAAACTTAAATAGATTTAAAACACACTGGACAAACATTATTATATAGATCTAATGCGAAACTGCAGGCAACATTTCAAATCAATCGGACAAACGTTATGTATTTGGTGCGTTGGCTGTTTGAAATCTGATCCGATTTTACAAAAAACTTAACAATCGTCATTCTAGACGCTGTACGAAGTTTCATATTAATCGGATAAGCATTGGGTGCACCATTTTATGAAATCGGATTTAAACAATCACATCAAAGAGTTAATAAAACCAGTAAGGAAAGTTCCAAAGATCGGACGGGCCATTAACACAGAAGAAACAAGTAAGGAAAGTAGTAAATTCGGACTGGGCCGACTATATGATACCCTTTACCACACTGGCTCAATTCTACATATGTATCCTCACAGACATCACCTCTACATACATCACATCTACATATGTATCCTAACAGACATCGCCTTTTCGCTGGAACGTTGACATGAAATTGAAAGGACTTGAATATGTGATATTTATCTAACATCCATCCCTACACATGTCATAACAAATTTACATTTACATAAAATCGGGCGAAAAAATATATATATATATATATATATATATATATGGGAGCTATATCTAAATCTGAACCGATTTTCACGAAACATAACACACATCATTCTAAACTGAATTCATTGTGCTATGCCAAATTTCGTGCAAATCGAAAGATATATAAGGTAAATATGAACCGATTTTCACGAAACTTAGCACAGGTCATTCTAAACTCAATTCAGTACACTACACCAAATTTCGTACAAATTTACAAGATATATAGGGACTTTGGTGCACCATAACATCTGACGAAAATATCTGTGGGAGCTATATCTAAATCTGAACCGATTTCCAATTAAATGAATTGTACAAAATTTCATCTAAATCGGATTCTAAATCCGATCCGTACTTTGTTTACAATTTAACATCAACAGGCGGACGGACAGACAGTCGGAAATTCATAAATCGACCCAGAAAGTGATTCTATGCATATTCTCAAATCGAACCTTTTGCCTGTTACAATCATATGTACAAAGACATAATAACCTGTACCACAGTGTGATGAAGGGTATAAATATATATGGGATATATATCTAAATCTAAAGCGATTTTTGCAAATTAAATACACATCACTCTAAATTTACATTTTCTAAATTTCGTGTAAATCGAACAAACATAGGCTTATCGATGAAATCGATTAAGATTTTGATATAGTTTGTATACCCTCCACCATAGTATGGAGGGTATATTAATTTTGTCATGCCGTTTGTAACTCATCGAAATATTCATTTCCGACCCTATAAAGTATATATATTCTTGATCAGGGTAAAATTTTAAGACGATCTAGCGATGTCCGTCCGTCCGTCTGTTGTAATCACGATATCTTCTGAAGGAATTGAGATAGGGTCCTGAAATTTTGCATTTTTGTCTTTTGTCTGCAGGCAGGTCAAGTTCGAAGATGGGATATATCGGCCCACGTTTAGGCATAGCTCCCATATAAGGGTACCCCCAATTTTCGGTATTTTGGCGTTCTTGAGCGCGTTTTTCAATCGAATTCAGTGAAATTTGGTACAATGGGTTCTTATTGGGCACTAAATGTCTCCACAAAAAAAAAAATATATAAATGTAGGTCAATTTTTTCTGGTAGCCCCAATATAACGGTACCTCCTAATTTTCAGTATTTTGGGGGTTTTGATCGATTTTTTTTCACCGAGTTGCCTGTAATTTAGTATTTTGAGTTCTTAATAGGTACCAAATCTCTCCACAAAAAATTATGAATATAGGTCCATTTTTTCGGATAGCCCCCATATAAGGGTACCCCCAATTTTCGGTATTTTGGGGTTCTTGAGTGCGCTTTTCAACCGAATTTGCTGTAATTTGGTATTTTGTAGTCGTATAGGTTAACAAATCTCTCTACCAAAAATTATTAATATTCGATCCTTTTTTGGGGTAGTTCCCATATAACCCCCTTTTTATACCCTTCACCACACTGTGGTACAGGGTATTATGTCTTTATGCATATGTTTGTAACAGGAAAAAATAAACGAGATAGACCCATGGTTCCTTTTGAGAATATGCATAGAATTACTTTCTGAATCGATTTATTCATGTCCGTCCGTCCGTATGTCCGTCCATGTATTTTTGTTAACAAAGTACAGGTCGCATTTATGATCCGATCTGGATGAAATTTGGCACAGGTCACTTAATACTATTGAAATTGGAGAAAATCGGTCCACGTTTAGGCATAGCTCCCATATAAAGGTACCCCCCCAATTTTCGGTATATTTAGGTTCTTTAGCGCGTTACTGAATTCGTTGAAATTTGGTACTTTGAGTTCTTATTGGGTAGCAAATCTCCCTACTAAAAATTATAACTATAGGTCTATTTTTTCGGGCAGCCCCCATATAAGGGTAGCCCCAGTTTTCGGTATATTGCGGTTCTTGGGCTCGTTTTATAACTTAATTCTTTGAAATTTTGTACATTGGTTTCTTATTGTGTACCAAATTACTCCATTAAAAATTATAAATATAAGTCCATTTTTTCTGGTAGTCCGCATATAACGGTACTCCCAAATTTGTGGTATTTTGGGGGTTCTAATCGTATTTTTCGGCCGAATTGACTGTAATTTAGTACGTCGAGTTCTTATTAGGCAGCAGATCTCTCCACTATAAATAATAAATATAGGTCCACTATAAATAATAAATATAGGTAATAAGTGTAGGCCCCATATAAGGGTACCCCACAATTTTCGGTATTTTGGAGTTCTTGAACGCGTTTTCAACCAAATTTTTTGTAATTTAGTTGGTTTGCAGTCGTATATAGTAACAGATCTCCCTCCCAAAAATGATTAATATTCGCCGCCTTTTAGGGGCAGTCTCCTTATAATCCCCTTTTTATACCCTTCACCACACTGTGGTACAGGGTATTGTGTCGTTGTGTATTTGCTTCCTTTGGTTCCTTTTGTGAATATGCATAGAATTACTTTCTGAGTTGATTTATGCATGTCCGTCTGTCCGCCCATGCATTTTTGTTAACAAAGTACAGGTCGCATTTATGATCAGATTTGTATGAAATTTGGCACATGTAACTTAATTGGCCCAAAGACGAACCCTATTGGAGAAAATCGGTTCAGATTTAAATATAGCTCCCATATATATTTTCGTCCCATTTTAACTTATTGATGCATCAAACTCCCGATTGTGGTCCGATTGAGACAAAATTTGCACAGAGTATTGAATTATGTCTAGATATTTATATGCCAAGGTTTTTTGAAATCGGTCCCGTCCGACTTTTGAACTTTCCTTACTGGTTTATATTGGAATAGTTATCCGATTTGTTCCGCGCATTTAGGCCTAGGCCTAGCCCCTGTGTTGGACGTACCAGAAGGAGTGGACCGATATTCCCCATATTCGATCTTGAACTAAGTTTGGAAGAAGTCAAAATTTTCTGAAACGGATTTGGTCCAAAGAAACATGGGGTCTAGAACCAATATTTCGATGAGGCACATTTTCAATGTATCAAAGTGTATGCACCCATATGTAGGATCTATTTTTTTAATAATTTTTGGCCATTTGAGTCTTTAATTTTATGAGCGACATTATTACTGAATACTTGATGGTCCAACAATATTGTCTGGTTGTAGTTAGTTTACGATTTAAGAAAATAAGGAGGAAAAAAGTCCACTACGACTGGTAATAGATGGAGGCTATTTTACAAAACTATTTGATTTGACTGACGACATGTTATCTCCAAAATTGTCTGCAACAGCCGCAAACAAACATAGAAAGCTTCTTATCTGCCATAAGTTCTTCACACTATTACCATAAAATTTGACATATGTATGTAGAATTTGTCCAAGGACTTTTATTCCCATAAAAGGTTTTGCAATCCGCATTTTGTGTAATATTGATATAGTATTTAATTTTCGCCTTCATATAAAATATATTCTTTAAACTCATATAATTTTTTTTTCAATAAATCGTCTGTATGTTGAATTGAAATGTTTGTCATACTACTCGAAAAAAACGTTTTAATCTTTTTTTTTTTTTAATCCGCATCATTATAATATTGCTAATCATTTGGAATATAATTTAATAAATAATAAATTGTAATTTTTCTGGTTGCGTACAATGTAAACAATCCACCATACAATTATTAAATAACAACGTACCAATTTAAAACATCAAATTCTTTAGCTGGTATTTAATAACTCAATAATAGATTAAACTATAAATAAAACAATACAACAAAATGCATTATGAATTGTATCAATAGTCCACTGACGTCAAATTCCCATAAAAAATATGAATGCCGTTTTTTCCTACATTCAATTATTTATTTATTTGGTAACAACATTTCATTCTCGCATTTCATTGATTGCATTGAAAATATCGGCTTAGCACGTTCCGTGCTAGTACCAGTGTTACTGTCAGTTATGGTTTTTTGTTCCTGCTCACTTTTTTGTTTTGTCCTTATTTCTTGTTACATTGGTTATTAACAAAGTTTTTACATTCACAGTTTCTTGCTGTTATGGTTTTCAATTTCAACAGAGTTTATTATTAATTTGCTTCACTTTTTTTTACGTTTTTGTTTTTATACCCTTCACCACACTGTGGTACAGGGTATTATGTCTTTGTGCATATGTTTGTAACAGGCAAAAATAATCGAGATAGACCCATGGTTCCTTTTGAGAATATACATAGAATCACTTTCTAAGTCGATTTATGCATGTCCGTCCGTCCGTCCGTCTGTCCGTCCGTCTGTCTGTCCATGTTAAATTGTAAACAAAGTACAGGTCGCATTTATGATCCGAATTGGACGAAATTTGGCATAGGTCACTTATTCGGCCCAAGGACGAACCCTATTGAAATTGGGAAAAATCGGTTCAGATTTAGATATAGCTCCCATATATATATTTAACCGATTTAATGTAAACGGTCCCTATATATCTTTCGATTTGCACGAAATTTTGTACAGCCTAATCATTTAGGTCTAGAATGATGTCTGCCAAGTTTCGTAAAAATCGGTCCAGATTTAGATATAGCTCCTACATATAGTTTCGTCCGATTTCATGTAAATGGTGCACAAAAGTCCCTATATATCTTTCGATTTGCATGAAATTTGGTACAGCCTAATCACTTAGGTCTAGAATGATGTCTGCCAAGTTTCGAGAAAATCGGTCCAGATTTAGATATAGCTCCCATATATAGTTTCGTCCGATTTCATGTAAATGGTGCCCCAAAGTCCCTATATATCTTTCGATTTCCACGAAATTTGGCATAACGTACTGAATTGAGCCTAGAAAGATGTCTGCCAACTTTCGAGAAAATCGGTCCAGAGTTAAAAATAGCTCCCATATATAGTTTCGTCCGATTTCATGTAAATTGTGCCCCAAAGTCCCTATATATCTTTCGATTTGCACGAAATTTGGCATAACGTACTGAATTGAGCCTAGAATGATGTCTGCCAACTTTCGAGAAAATCGCTCCAGATGTAGATATAGCTCCCATATATAGTTTCGTCCGATTTCATGTAAATGGTGCACCACAGTCTCTATATATCCTTCGATTTGCACGAAATTTGGTACAGCCTAATCATTTAGGTCTAGAATGATGTCTGCCAAGTTTCGTGAAAATCGGTCCAGATTTAGATAGATATAGCCCTTTTTATTATAGATTGATTTTAAGTAATTGACGCACCATATATATTTTCGCCCGATTTCAAGTAAATTGGGTATCAAACTCCTCATGTTAGTCAGATTGACATCAAAGTTTGCACATCGTACAAAATTGAGCATAAAATTATATAGTTGCGTTTTCTAGAAGTACAGACATAGCTCAACGGATGACCTATTTATATTTCTTTGAAGTCGATTTACATACTTTATGGATAGATCTAGGTAGATTTACATTTAGATAAATATCACATATTTTATTTCATCCAATTTCATGCTAATAGTCCTGTTTAATATACCGATAGTGGTGAAGGGTATCATATAGTCGGCCCCGTCCGACTTTACTACTTTCCTTACTGGTTTTTTTTCAAGCACTTTACCCAATTTCTCTGTCCAACTTCAATTGCACAACAAAAGCAAGAAAGTTGTGATGTATATGAAAAGTGTGATAAAGTGAGAATTGTTTTAATTTTACTTTTATTTTGTTTCGGAAAAAAATAAAATCTCACTTTTAGTGATTCTTTTATGGATTTTGTTTAACAATCATCTAGGGATGATATGATAAAGGCGCTGGTTTTTTTTTATATACAACATTTTACTGTGATACATGGTATAATGGCATTGTGTAACATGCAAATGGTTACAAATAGTTTCTTTTGTAGATATACACGTATATATAATCAGATTCTGAGCCAATTTATCTGATACGCTATGTGCATTTTTGGTTCTCGAATCTTCTATGAATAATCCCATTCCCGACTTCCCAGTTAGTTGGGAGCCATCTGTGTACCTATTTCAGGAATTCGGTCCGACTAGAAATTACTAATTAAGGATCCGATTGTGGTCTGAAATATATTTTGATGCGGTCTATTGTCTTAGCTGTCTATCATGTAATTTATCCATTTATAGCTGTAAGTCTTAAAACTGCGACGCCCGCTTCATATCATGTTTGGACGTCAATGGGATGTATATACAATATAGGCTCCAAATCTCTTGTTGGTGTTGCCAGCATTGCCACGCATATACCTAGGCAACATGTTCTCTGGACTTCGTGTAACAATTTTACATTGATTTTCACCAGACTACCTAGGCGTATGTTAAAATTGGTCTAATAACGCTCTTATAGATCCAGTGTATCATCTTTGCATTAAAATACTATTTAGAGCCTACAGCTCTTCTGCAGAATGACCATTATCTGTGGGCTTTATCTGGCCGGCATACGTAAAGCCACTCGGCCTCGAGCAATTATAGGGAATTTTAAACACCGTTTCAGCCTTTCTTTATCACAAGTTTGAATTCTTTCCCCTCAGAAGTATTATAACATAACAGACGGGTGCATAACATACGGTTTCAAATCTCTCCTCAGTTAAGGTCCTTAAGAGACCATTGATAGTGGTCGCTAGCAGCAGCGATGATAAAGTCACGACCTGAGGGGTCCCTTGTCCTACTTTATCCCTGGCTGTAGTTTATCCATATACTCCTTAGCATATGACTGACCCAGGTTATGATTGCCTGGTTAACTCGAAAGGTCTCTAAGGATGGAAAAGTGTTTCAGTGCCGACATTATTGAAAGTTCGGTGGAAAAGAAAATATGATTTCTTCTCGAAAATGCTTTCAATGTGGTGTCGATATCATATTTTCTTCTCGAAAATGCTTTCAATGTGGTGTACCATCTCGTGCAGAGTGCTTTCCACTGATCTTAGCACTTGTTTGTACTTTAGCGTATCGTTTGGTATGTTGTTCCTAATTATGGTGTCGACTGTCCGTTCCATCGTTTTGAGTAAGAATGAAGTTAGGCTGATTGGCCGATATGATTTTTTTCTTACGAAGTTTGTATGAAGTTTACCCTAGCTTCCTAGCATGCGTTGAAGGGTTGTGCTACATATGGTGATATATAGTTCGTCTCTTTTTGTAATAAAGCTGAGAAGACATCGTTAGACCCAGCTGCTTTGAATGGAGCGAAGATCTACAATGAATCACTAGATTCCTCTTATCTTTCCTCCCTTAGCAACGTTATCGTTATCGAAAGTGAGTTTTCATAATGAGTCTTATTCTTCTGTTGTTTCATAGATTCGGTTTGATTGTGGTTTTTTGATAGAAACTTCTTTATTGTTGAGACTTCGTTTACGCATCTATCTGTTCACAGAAAATGTTCCAGGAGTTGCGTTTAGCGGTTCTTGTCGTTTTGTTATATTCTTCTCTCATAGTGGGGAAGTAGATTTCTTGCGGCGAGCTTTTACTTTCTTTGTGGACAACTTTCTTCGAAAGACTTCACTATTATTTCCGATTTTGATGGCCGTTTGGTTGATATTGTTTTCCAATACTAATTAATTATTATTAGTATTTGAAATAAATATTCCATCTCGAAAAATAAAAATAATAATAATACTTATTTAAATACCATAATAACATCTGTATAAGTTTGATATATTCTGACTCAACTTCCCGAGCTCAGTCAATCACGTCTGCTGATTGACACCACGGGCATCTCCTCTGCAAGTTCCCTCAGCGGAGACCGTAGAGTGCAGATGCCACCGAGCGGTTGTTGTTGTTGTAGCAGCCCTATTGCTTTTACACAATGGGCTGAGGTGACAGACGTTGGCCGAGTAAGACTCGGGTCGTTTCGGATCGTAGACCCCTCTGTCGTGGAAACGCCGAGCGGTGGTTGTTGCTGGTTTGCTCTCCTTGCTCGACACTTTTCTCCCATTGGAATATGTTAATGTAGTAGTAAACGACAACCGATCCTCAGCGATCACCGCAATCCTCTGTGATTGCACGAACCACAGCGTTCACTTGTCGTTTAACCTCCTTAGAGTTAACTTGTCGTTTAACCTCCTTAGAGTTAACTTGTCGTTTAACCTCCTTAGAGTTAACTAGTCGAATAACGTCTACGCGTTATTAACAGGTCTCAGCGCCGCCACCATAAATTACAAGAGGTAATTTATTTGTTGCAATAAGGAAAAGAATACCACCAATAAAACTAAGATTATTTAACTAATTCTTTCTTGTGTTTTATTTCCTTTGAACTTTCTTTTCCCTACACCATTAACTGATTGGGAGTTCTCTTGTTGTCCCAAGAGTTAATTACTTGATCACCCCTCATCCCCCACACAAACACCACCACGGCGAGGAGTAGAGCAAACCCCTCGCCTCAACATTTGGTCGTATCGAGCCGGATAGAAGCCAGTCGCCTCGTTGTTTTTGTTGCTGACGGAGAAATTATTACTTGAATCATCTCTCATCATCACATCAACAAATCACCATACTAACACCAGGTACGTAAACTCAGATTTCGTTAAAAGTGAGCTACCGCTAGTGTTAGTCTTTTTTGTTTGTTTGCCAATTTCAATCGGTATTGAATTGGCATTGGTCGGCTTTCAGTTATCCCTACGCGTGTGCTTTCAATCGTTCACCTATTCACCAAAAATACAGTCCACATTTGTTTGTAGTGTAGTGATCATAAAAAGCATTGTTGATCATTGGAGAACAAATCTGTGTTGTTGCTATTTTCGTTTGCTCTGAATTGCTTATTTTTAATATCACCATAGCAGCACACATCTCCCGTTCTCATTTGCTGTGTAATTTAAGTCATTTTAGTCGACTTATAATACCACTTCTTGCTTTACTACGTATTTTCTCCCATACAAAATATTAGCAGTCTATCGCCTTGTACTGATCACCCTACGTCGCATTGATCATACCAAAGCATTCGTGTTTTTGTTAAAACCACCCGTCGTCATATATTTGTTCGTCGATTCTCATTTAAAAATCCTTCAGTGAGAATTCGAAATAATATTGCAACAACAACACACATTATTTCCATTCGCCTCTCTGTAGTTAAATTTTACTAATCATTACAACTTCACATATTGCTTGTTTGGTTTACTTGTTGTTTTTTTCCTCACCAACCAAACATATTTCATTTTTCTCGATTTAACATATTGTACTAACAACAAAAATCACCTCTCCCTACATTGTTCGTTTGAATTATTTGTTGTTTTTTTCCTCAAACGAATTCGTCTTGTTGTTATCCCCCTCCTTTGTTATCCAAGTAAAGAAATTACATTCTAATATTTGCAATAACAACATAAAAAACTCTTCTCCTATTTTTCGTTTGGTTTATTTGTTGTTGTATTATTCCCCAACCAAACGATTCTTTGCTGTTGTTATTCATTTATTCTAAATTTGCATTACCAAATATACAATAACAACAATCACCCTAACAGTCCACGATCTTGTTGTTTGGTTTCTTTGTTGTATAGATCCATCACCAACCAAACATTCTTCTGTTGTTGTTATTGTTCTCACGTTGGTCAGTTCTCACTGCAGAATTTGCATTGTCATTTTGCAATAACAACACACGTGTATTCCACGCGCCTTTTTCTAGCGTCACCTTGGTATATCAGAAAATATACCAACAATTGTTGTCGGCTCCAACTCTCACTGTTGGATCGTTTCTCGCGACGTGTGTTGTGTGGGTGCGTAGCTGCTTACGCATAGCCGTTTCGCTGCTAGCGTCGCTTGTGTTGTATTCTGTTTTGTGTGATATTCGTTATTCACCACACTACAGTACAGTGGTACCAAGCGACAAAAATTGGGAATTTTCAATAGCAAATTATATTAAAAATATTTTTTATATTTTTTGAATAAATACTGATTGGTAGTAGGGTTTTTGATATTTGTTATCAAATTACCCTACATTCGGCAGCTATTGCACACAATTGAAGCATAAAGAGTGCTTGTATTTTTCCATTGTTGTTGTTGTTTTCAATTCCACGCATTGAACATTAAATCACTTCTTGTGAGGCTTTCAGCATTTTTGGACTTTTGCACCCTACACTTGGCAATTTCGTACATTATTCGGAGTAAGGAAATACTTGTTTTTCCTATTAGTTTGGCAATTTTATCCATTGTAGTCGTGTTTTACTCCACAACTTTGTATATTTGAAATATTGTTGTAGAATTATCTACATATTTTTGACATTTGCACCCTACAATCGGCAGTTACATATATCCAAGCAAAATTACTTGCTGAAATTTATTGTTTTTTGACAATTAAATCTATTGTGGCTGAGATTTTACACATTAATTTTGCTCAGTGGATATATTCTTGTATGCTTTTTGGACAACCGCACCCTATTATTTGCATTCACCTCCTCAACTACACCCTACAATTGGTAGATTTTGTATAATTTGAGGAAAATTGAAAAAATACTTGTTTTTTGAGGTCTTTTTGAAGTAGTTGGCATCGTGAAGAAATTCTTCAAAATTGTCTTCACTTTGTACTACTTTAATATAGACTTTTGCAATATTTTACAAATTTTGTCCATATTTTTGAGTTTTTGCTGAAATATATTTTGAGCTATAGCAACATTTGTAGTCATTCAATTACTATTCCTCCATACTTTATTGTTTATACAGTATTTTTTTGTTTTTCGGCATTATTATTATATTATCTATTGTGTTGTCTCCCCTCTTCACCTTACATAATGTCGATAACTCCTCTCACACGCTTCAATAGAGCCACTGACATTGTCGTCAAAAGTGTGGAATTCTTTGAAAAAATTCCAGAATCCCAGTATTCAACATACAACCTCGAAATTCGCAATACAGAAATTCGAGAGTTATGGGATAAAGTTCAGTGCACCTATGAGGAGTGCAAAACATACCTTGCGACATCTCCGAATGCACAGGTTGATATAATTGATGTCGTCGAAGAAAAATATAATACTGCATTTATTGCGTATTCTTGGTGTCTATCCACCATAAATCGGCATCTCAATCACCTTCAAAGTAATTGTTCCCCTGCTATAGCTCCACCAGTTACACAATCTCCACCAGTTTCACAATCTCCACAAAATATGCCACCTATCACCTTGTCTCCACCTTCAACTTCGAATACTGTGCAGTCCTCCACTCCTATAGTTGTTTGTGAATTGCAAAATTCTTCCACCATCAATAGCTACACCAATCCACCTGTCGATAAGCATAGTCTCGTTGTTCCCCCTATCGACATTGAAGTTTTTGCTGGCGATTTTATATCTTGGCCCACCTTTCGGGATCTGTTCACCACCTTATTTGTAAACAATTCACAAATTTCGGACATTGAACGTCTCTGCCATTTAATACAGAAGACCACCGGTGAAGCTCGTGAAATCATTTCCAGATTTCCACTCACCAATTCTAGTTTCCCTTTAGCGTGGAAAGCTTTGTCCGATACGTATAACAATAAACGTATCGTCGTAAACTCTCACCTCAAATGCTTGTTTGAACTCCCCTCCATCGAAGCTGAAACGGTTTCTGGTCTTAAAACTATCCAACGAGGGATAAATAGTTGCCTTGCTGCAATGTCAGTTTATGACGTCATCACGGATCATTGGGATCCGATTGTTGTTTACATTTGTTTGCAGCGTTTGCCAAAAATTACTTTGACTCTGTGGGAGCAAAGTATAAAAAATAAATCGTCGTTGTCCTCTTGGGTAGAATTAGACGCTTTCCTCACAGAGAGGATACAAACATTGATTTGTCTAGAACACGTCCTCCCCTCCAAAAATAAGTTGTTGCCAAAGAAAATGCATTCCTCCTCACCTAGTAATATCGCTACACCTCATTCCCCCAATAAATTGTTGTCGGCACATCATGCAAAATGTGTTACCCCACCTCGAGCTTTAAATTCACCCTCCAAAACTTCTTGCTCCATTTGTCCTAACCAGAGCCATCATCTTCGGCTCTGCCCCCAGTTTCTAAAACTTTCATTTGAGGACAAATTCTCGATTGTTAAGAAAAATAAATGTTGTGTAAATTGTTTGTCTCGTGGACATGTAGTCAAAACGTGCAAAAGCAAACATAGTTGTACCTCATGCAAACAAAGGCACCACAGCCTTCTTCACCGTCCACCAATTAATAAAGTTGTTGCTCCCTCCAAGTCACCTCCGGCTTTTACAAAGGTCAAAAGTCGAGGACAGACTTCGTTGCCTCGTTCTTCGGAAAATCCTTCTCCGGCTTTTACTAAAATCAAAAGCCGAGCATCTAATTTGTCGCACCCTTCGAATAAGAAAGTTGTAAATCCACCGATACCTCACCCCTCCCATGATACCAATGTTCTCTTAGGAACAGCAGTGGTAAATATTGTTCACAATGGCAAATCATATCCTGTTCGTGCCATTATTGATCCTTCCTCCAAGGTATCCGTTGTAAGTAAAAAACTTAAAAATGCACTTGACATTTCGGATAATTCGAAGAAAGAATCCAACCATGCTACACCAAGAGAAATATGTGCTCTTAAGTTGTCTTCCCCCAAAAATTCATCTAAAATTGTTGACGCAAAGGAATTTGTTCGGTCTAATGTCAAGGGGAAATTTTTTTCGCATCCACCCATATCGACGTTAAAATCTAGATTTCCTAATTTAGATTTAGCTGATACATTTGACGGCAGCCCAATAGATTTGCTACTTGGCGCTGATCTTTATCCCCAAATACTGGAAGCCGAACCACCAAAATTAGTTTTAAATTCGTTGTTGGCCCAAAAGTCTATATTCGGGTATATACTGAAAGTACGTTTCGAGACCTTTCAATTGATTTGGGTCTCCATACTGCATCCATTTTAGTTTTTGCGGAATATGGCGTTTTCTACACAGAGTCCCCATTGTCACTGAGACTTGCACGGAAAATCGATAAAATCCGTTTGGCGAAAGTTTGTTTTTTGGCATATGGTGTGTATATTCTGAAAGTACATTTCGAGACCTTTCAATTGATGTGCGTATCAATACTGCATCCATTTTAGTTTTTGCGCAATATGGCGTTTTCCACCCAGAGTCCCCACTGTCACTGAGACTTGCAACCAAAATCGAGAAAATCCGTTAGGCGAAGGTTTGTTTTTCGGCATATGGTGTGTATATTCTGAAAGTACATTTCGAGACCTTTCAATTGATGTGGGTATCAATACTGCATCCATTTTAGTTTTTGCGCAATATGGCGTTTTCTACACAGAGTCCCCACTTTTTTCCACAACATGGCGTTTTCTACACAGACTCCCCATTGTCACTGGAAAATCGAGAAAATCCGTTTAGCAAAGTTTTTTCTTCGGTATAAGGTGTATATATTCTGAAAGTACATTTCGAGACCTTTCAATTGATGTGGGTCTCCATACTGCATCCATTTTAGTTTTTGCGCAATATGGCGTTTTCTACACAGAGTCCCCACTGTCACTGAGACTTGCACCAAAATCGAGAAAATCCGTTAGGCGAAGGTTTGTTTTCCGGCATATGGTGTATATATTCTGAAAGTACATTTCGAGACCTTTCAATTGATGTGGGTATCAATACTGCATCCATTTTAGTTTTTGCGCAATATGGCGTTTTCTACACAGAGTCCCCACCCATGGCGTTTTCTACACAGACTCCCCATTGTCACTGGAAAATCGAGAAAATCCGTTTAGCAAAGTTTTTTCTTCGGTATAAGGTGTATATATTCTGAAAGTACGTTTCAAGACCTTTCAATTGATGTGGGTCTTCATACTGCATCCATTTTAGTTTTTGCGCTATATGGCGTTTTCTACAGAGTCCCCACTGTCACTGAGACTTGCAATGAAAATCGAGAAAATCCGTTAGGCGAAGGTTTGTTTTCCGGCATATGGTGTGTATATTCTGAAAGTACATTTCGAGACCTTTCAATTGATGTGCGTATCAATACTGCATCCATTTTAGTTTTTGCGCAATATGGCGTTTTCTACACAGAGTCCCCACTTTTTTCCACAACATGGCGTTTTCTACACAGACTCCCCATTGTCACTGGAAAATCGAGAAAATCCGTTTAGCAAAGTTTTTTCTTCGGTATAAGGTGTATATATTCTGAAAATCGAGAAAATCCGTCAGGCGAAGGTTTGTTTTTCGGAATATGGTGTGTATATTCTGACAGTACATTTTGAGACCTTTCAATTGATGTGGGTCTCCATACTGCATCCATTTTAGTTTTTGCGCAATATGGCGTTTTCTACACAGAGTCCCCACTTTTTTCCACAACATGGCGTTTTCTACACAGACTCCCCATTGTCACTGGAAAATCGAGAAAATCCGTTTAGCAAAGTTTTTTCTTCGGTATAAGGTGTATATATTCTGAAAGTACGTTTCGAGACCTTTCAATTGATGTGGGTCTCCATACTGCGTCCATTTTAGTTTTTGCGCAATATGGCGTTTTCTACCCAGAGTCCCCATTAGGCGAAGGTTTGTTTTCCGGCATATGGTGTATATATTCTGAAAGTACATTTCGAGACCTTTCAATTGATGTGGGTATCAATACTGCATCCATTTTAGTTTTTGCGCAATATGGCGTTTTCTACATCCATTTTTTTTTCCACAACATGGCGTTTTCTACACAGACTCCCCATTGTCACTGGAAAATCGAGAAAATCCGTTTAGCAAAGTTTTTTCTTCGGTATATGGTGTATATATTCTGAAAGTACGTTTCAAGACCTTTCAATTGATGTGGGTCTTCATACTGCATCCATTTTAGTTTTTGCGCTATATGGCGTTTTCTACACAGAGTCCCCACTGTCACTGAGACTTGCAATGAAAATCGAGAAAATCCGTTAGGCGAAGGTTTGTTTTCCGGCATATGGTGTGTATATTCTGAAAGTACATTTCGAGACCTTTCAATTGATGTGCGTATCAATACTGCATCCATTTTAGTTTTTGCGCAATATGGCGTTTTCTACACAGAGTCCCCACTTTTTTCCACAACATGGCGTTTTCTACACAGACTCCCCATTGTCACTGGAAAATCGAGAAAATCCGTTTAGCAAAGTTTTTTATTCGGTATAAGGTGTATATATTCTGAAAGTACGTTTTGAGGCCTTTCAATTGATGTGGGTCTCCATACTGCATCCATTTTAGTTTTTATATGGCGTTTTCTACCCAGAGTCCCCACTGTCACTGAGACTTTCAACCAAAATCGAGAAAATCCGTTAGGCGAAGGTTTTTTTCCGGTATATGGTGTATATATTCTGAAAGTACATTTCGAGACCTTTCAATTGATGTGGGTATCAATACTGCATCCATTTTAGTTTTTGCGCAATATGGCGTTTTCTACACAGAGTCCCCACTGTCACTGAGACTTGCAATGAAAATCGAGAAAATCCGTTAGGCGAGGTTTGTTTTTCGGCATATGGTGTATATATTCTGAAAGTACATTTCGAGACCTTTCAATTGATGTGCGTATCAATACTGCATCCATTTTAGTTTTTGCGCAATATGGCGTTTTCTACACAGAGTCCCCACTTTTTTCCACAACATGCCGTTTTCTACACAGACTCCCCATTGTCACTGGAAAATCGAGAAAATCCGTTTAGCAAAGTTTTTTCTTCGGTATATGGTGTATATATTCTGAAAGTACGTTTCAAGACCTTTCAATTGATGTGGGTCTTCATACTGCATCCATTTTAGTTTTTGCGCTATATGGCGTTTTCTACACAGAGTCCCCACTGTCACTGAGACTTGCAATGAAAATCGAGAAAATCCGTTAGGCGAAGGTTTGTTTTCCGGCATATGGTGTGTATATTCTGAAAGTACATTTCGAGACCTTTCAATTGATGTGCGTATCAATACTGCATCCATTTTAGTTTTTGCGCAATATGGCGTTTTCTACACAGAGTCCCCACTTTTTTCCACAACATGGCGTTTTCTACACAGACTCCCCATTGTCACTGGAAAATCGAGAAAAATCCGTTTAGCAAAGTTGTTTCTTCGGTATAAGGTGTAGGTTTGTTTTTCGGAATATGGTGTGTATATTCTGACAGTACATTTTGAGACCTTTCAATTGATGTGGGTCTCCATACTGCATCCATTTTAGTTTTTGCGCAATATGGCGTTTTCTACACAGAGTCCCCACTTTTTTCCACAACATGGCGTTTTCTACACAGACTCCCCATTGTCACTGGAAAATCGAGAAAATCCTTTTAGCAAAGTTTTTTCTTCGGTATAAGGTGTATATATTCTGAAAGTACGTTTCGAGACCTTTCAATTGATGTGGGTCTCCATACTGCGTCCATTTTAGTTTTTGCGCAATATGGCGTTTTCTACCCAGAGTCCCCACTGTCACTGAGACTTGCAACCAAAATGAGAAAATCCGTTAGGCGAAGGTTTGTTTTCCGGCATATGGTGTATATATTCTGAAAGTACATTTCGAGACCTTTCAATTGATGTGGGTATCAATACTGCATGCATTTTAGTTTTTGCGCAATATGGCGTTTTCTACACAGAGTCCCCACTGTCACTGAGACTTGCAAGGAAAATCGAGAAAGTCCGTTAGGCGAAAGTTTGTTTTTAGGCATATGCAACAAATAAATTACCTCTTGTAATTTATGGTGGCGGCGCTTAGACCTGTTAATAACGCGTAGACGTTATTCGACTAGTTAACACTAAGGAGGTTAAACGACCAGTGAACGCTGTGGTTCGTGCAATCACAGAGGATTGCGGTGATCGCTGAGGATCGGTTGTCGTTTACTACTACATTTACATATTCCAATGGGAGAAAAGTGTCGAGCAAGGAGAGCAAACAGCAACAACCACCGCTCGGTGGCATCTGCACCCTACGGTCTCCGCTGAGGGAACTTGCAGAGGAGATGCCCGTGGTGTCAATCAGCAGACGTGATTGACTGAGCTCGGGAAGTTGAGTCAGAACGTATCAAACTTATACATTCCGGCCCCCTTGCTACGACCGACAAAGTAGCAATTAACAATTTAATTGGAATATGGGTTAGTAAAATCTACATATGAACGTAAATTCAGATTTCAAGTGAGCTTCATGTTACAAATTTAGTAAACGACACAAGTTTAGTAAATGGGTGACTCAAGTATACAAACGATATTCAAACGATAAGGTGATCGATTTCTATTATAGGTGAGAGATTAGGTGGCTGGAACTGAACCGGTCAGTATATACCCGAATTTAGACTTTTGGGCCAACAACGAATTTAAAACTAATTTTTGTGGTTCGGCTTCCAGTATTTGGGGGTAAAGATCAGCGCCAAGTAGCAAATCTATTGGGCTGCCGTCAAAGGTGTCAGCTAAATCTAAAGGGATTTTAAATATCAAAGTTGCATTAGGTGGATGTGAAAGCAATTTCCCCTTGACATTAGGCCGAACAAATGCTTTTGCGTCAACAATCTTAGACGAATTCTTAGGTGAAGACAATTTAAGAGAACACATTTCTCTTGGTGTAGCAGGGCTGGATTCTTTCTTCGAATTACCAGAAATGCCAAGTGCATTTTTAAGTTTTTTACTTACAACAGATACCTTGGAGGAAGGATCAATAATGGCACGAACAGGGTGTGTTTTTCCATTATGAACTACATTTACTACTGCTGTTCCTAAGAGAACATTGGTATCTTGGGAGGGGTTAGGTATCGGTGGATTTACAACTTTTTTATTCGAAGAAGGGTGCGACACATTAGAATCTCGACTTTTGACTTTGGTAAAAGCCGGAGAAGGGTTTACCGAAAAACGGGGCAACGAAGTCTGTCCTCGACTTTTGACCTTTGTAAAAGCCGGAGGTGGATTGGAGGGAGCAACATCTTTATTGATTGGTGACCGGTGAAGAAGGCTGTGGTGCCTTTGCTTGCATATAGTGCAGCTATGTTTACTATTGCACGTTTTGACTACATGTCCACGAGACAAACAATTTACACAACATTTATTTTTCTTAACAATCGAGAATTTGTCCTCAAACGAAAGTTTTAGAAACTGGGGACAGAGCCGAAGATGAGGGCTCTGATTAGGACAAATGGAGCAAGAAGTTGTAGATGGTGAATTTAAAGCTCGAGGTGGGGTAACACATTTAGAATTATGTACCGACCACAATTTATTGGGGGAATGAGGTGTAGCTATATTACTAGGTGAGGAGGAATGAATTTTCTTTGGCAACAACAACTTATTTTTGGAGGGGAGGACGTGTTCTAGACAAATCAATGTTTGTATCCTCTCCGTGAGGAAAGCGTCTAATTCTACCCAAGAGGACAACGACGATTTATTTTTTATACTTTGCTCCCACAGAGTCAAAGTCAATTTTGGCAATCGCTGCAAACAAATAAAAACAACAATCGGATCCCAATGATCCGTGGTGACGTCATAGACTGACTTGCAGCAAGGCAACTATTTATCCCACGTTGGATAGTTTTTAGACCAGCAACAGTTTCAACTTTTGTGGAGGGGAGTTCAAACAAACATTTAAGGTGACAGTTTACGACGATACGTTTATTGTTATACGTATCGGACAAAGCTTTCCACGCTAAAGGGAAACTACAATTGGTGAGTGGAAATCTGGAAACGATTTCACGAGCCTCACCGGTGGTCTTCTGTATTAGGTGACAGAGACGTTCAATGTCTGATATTTGAGAATTATTTACAAATATGGTGGTGAACAGATCCCGAAAGGTGGGCCAAGATATAAAATCGCCAGAGAAAACTTCAATGTCGATAGGTGGAACAACTAGACTAAGCTTATCGACAGGTGGATTGGTGTAGCTATTGTTGGTGGAAGAATTTTGAAATTCACAAGCAATTATAGGAGTGGTGGACTGCACAGAATTCAAAGTTGAACGTGGAGACAAGGTGATAGGTGGCATATAATTGTGACAGTTTGGTGGAGAGGGTGAAACCGGAGGAGATTGTGTAACTGGTGGAGCTATTGCAGGGGAACAATTACTTGCAAGACTTTGAAGGTGATTGAGATGCCGATTTATGGTGGATAGACACCAAGAATACGCAATAAATGCAGTATTATATTTTTCTTCGACGACATCAATATTATCAACCTGTGCAGTCTGAGATGTCGCCAGGAATGTTTTGCACTCCTCATAGGTGCACTTTACTTTGTCCCATAACTCTCGAATTTCTGTATTGCGAATTTCGAGGTTGTATACAGTATACTGGGATTCTGGAATTCGCTCAAAGAATTCCACACTTTTTAGGACAATGCCAGTGGCTCTATTGAAGCGGGTGAGAGGAGTTATCGACATTATGTATGGTAGAGAGGGGAAAACACAGTAGATAATATATAATAATGCCGAAATACAAAAACTCCTGTATAAACAAAAAAGTATGGGGAAATAATAGTTTAATGACAACCAATGTTGCTATAGCTCAAACGATATTTCAACAAAAACTCCAAAATATGGAAAAATTTTAAAAATGCAAATGTCTATATTAAAGTAGTACAAAGTGAAGACAATTTTGAAGAATTTCTTCACGATGGCAATCTACTTTAAAAAGACCACAAAAAAAAACAAGTATTTTTTCAAATTTCCTCAAATTATACAAAATCTACCAATTGTAGGGTGTAGTTGAGGAGGTGAATGCAAATAATAGGGTGCTGATGTCCAAAAAGCAAACAAGAATATATCCACTGAGCAAAATTTATGTGTAAAAACACAACCACAATAGATTTAATTGTCAAAAACAATATTTTTAGCAAGTAATTTTGCTTGGATATATGTAACACTGCCGATTGTAGGGTGCAAATGTCCAAAAATGTTTGATAATTCTACAATAAATAAATCACGACTACAATGGATGAAATTGCCAAATAAATAGGAAAAATCAAGTTTTTCCTTACTCAGAATAATGTACGAAATTGCCAAGTGTAGGGTGCAAAAGTCTAAAAAATACTGAAAGCCTTACAAAAATTACTTGCATTGAAATGCTTTGAATTTAAAACAACAACAAATGGGGAGAAATGTTAAAAAATTAATATTTTTCATAAGCACTTTTTATGCTTCAATTGTGTGCAATAGCTGCCGAATGTAGGGTGAATTTGTCCAAAAATATCAAAAACCCTACTACCAATCAGTATTTATTCAAAAAATATAAAAAATATTTTTAATATAATTCGTTTTTGAAAATTCACAATTTTTGTCGCTTGGTACCACTGTACTGTAGTGTGGTGAATAACGAATATCACACAAAACAGAATAAAACACAAGCGACGCTAGCAGCGAAACGGCTATGCGTAAGCAGCTACGCACCCACACAACACACGACGCGAGAAACGATCCAACAGTGAGAGTTGGAGTCGACAGCAGTTGTTGGTATATTTTCTGTTATACCAAGGTGACGCTAGAAAAAGGCGCGTGGAATACACGTGTGTTGTTATTGCAAAATGACAATGCAAATTCTGCAGTGAGAACTGGCCAACGTTAGAACAATAATAACAACAGAAGAATGTTTGGTTGGTGATGGATCGAAACAACAAATAAACCAAACAAGGAGATCGTGGACTGATTGTTGTTATTGTTTATTTAGTAATGCAAATTCTCTGAGGTTTAGAATAGAAGAATAACAACAGCAGCGAATCGTTTGGTTGGCAAATAATGCAACAACAAATAAACCAAACGAAAAATAGGAGGAGAAGAGTTTTTTATGTTGTTATTGGAAATATTACAATGTAATTTCTCTACTTGAAGAACAAAGGAGGGGGATGACAACAAGACGAATTCGTTTGGTTGGTGAGGGTAAATAGCAACAAATAAACCAATATTATTTCGAATTCTCACTGAGGTTTTTAATTAGATCAACAAAGCTAAGGCGAAGAATGGTGGTAACAACAATACCGAATGCTTCTGTATGATCAACGCGACGTAGGGTGATCAGTACAAGGTGATAGACTGCTAATATTTTCTATGGAAGAAAATACGTATTAAAGCAAGAAGTGGTGTTATAAGTCGACTAAAATGACTTAAATCACACAGCGAATGAGAACGGGAGATGTGTGTTGCTATGGTGATATTAAAAATATGAAAATCAGAGCAAACAAAAATAGCAACAACAAAGATTTGTTCTCCAATGATCAACAATGATTTTTATGTTCACTACAACAGACAATAGCAACAAATGTGGACTGTATTTAGGTGAATAGGCGAACGATTGAAATCACACGCGTAGGGATAATTGGAAGCCGACCAATGCCAAATTTAATATTGTTAGAAATTAACAAACAAAAAGACTAACACACGCGGTAGCTCACTTTTGACGAAATCTGAGTTTACGTACCTGGTGTTAGTGTGGTGTTTTGTTGATGTGGTGATGAGATGAGAGGTGATATATTCCAATGTTTCTCCAAAGAATTACAACAAAACTGCGGCTTCAGTCCGTGCAAACAACAACTGGTTAAGATCCGGCTCGAAGGACCAAATGTTTAGGCGAGGTGTTTGCTCTACTCCTCGCCGTGGTGGTGTGTGGGGGGTTGGGGGGTGATCAATGTATTAACTCAAGGGAGCGGGGTGAAGCGACAACGAGAGCTCCCAAGCAGTTAATGGTGTAAATGGAAAAGAAAAGAAAGGTTCAAAGAAATAAAAAACAAGAAAGTATTAGTTAAATTATTCTAATTATCTTGCATTTATTGGTGGTAATCTTTTCTTTATACAACAAATAAATTACCTCTTGCAATTTATGGTGGCGGCGCTGAGACCTGTTAATAACGCGTAGACGTTATTCGTAGACAAGTTAATTCTATGGAGGTTGAACGACAAGTGAACGCTGTGGTTCATGCAATCACAGAGGATTGCGGTGATCGCTGAGGATCGGTTGTCGTTTACTACTACATTTACATATTCCAATGGGAGAAAAGTATCGAGCAAGGAGAGCAAACCAGCAACAACCACCGCTCGGTGGCATCTGCACCCTACGGTCTCCGCTGAGGGAACTTGCAGAGGAGATGCCCGTGGTGTCAATCAGCAGACGTAATTGACTGAGCTCGGGAAGTTGAGTCAGAACGTATCAAACTTATACAAGGTTTCTCTTGATTTTTGATTCCGGTAAGTTTGCTTAGCAATTCTCTACGCCCCTTTTGTTCCCCAAGAGTTTTTTTTTTTTTTTGAAATTTAAGAATTCTTAAGGAACATTAAAATCGTTGTGATTTGTAAAGACAAAATTACGTTATCAAAAACTGGGAGTTCACCTCCCTGCATTTTTTAGGTTAAGGCTAAACGCCTTCCATTTACACGCTGTGTTTCTCCAACAAACCGGCTTTACAGGCTATGAACGCCTGGACCCTCATCACTAGCATTTGCATTGGAAATATGCCGGTACTTTTGTCTCGAAGAAGTACAGTTTTGTCTCTTTTAACAAAGCGAACAATTTGTTAATTTTGAAACCGAATGAATTTCCACCTCGGTGGCTGTTTGTTTGCATTTCGAAATTATCTAATGACTGGGGCAGAAAGTGAGTTAGAGTTTTTTTAGTGTTTGGAAGTGACCAAAACTTTTTTTCACATTGGAGAAAAGAAAAAACTTATGTGAACAACTCAAAAATTACTATCGTTATAAATTTTACAACGATGGCTAGGTTGTCGCCATTCGTACAATTGGCACACCAACGCAAACTGTTTTAAGACTTTAAGCAAAGAATCTTAAATGGCACACCTGTCCCCCAGGATAAAGTAACAGCAATTCATGTATGAGTTATACACAAGGGGAAACAGTATTTACTTATGATGAGCCATTTGGAGGTTCTTCATGGCCCATTATTAACATCATTTGTAAGGACGTCTTTTCCCTTTTTAACCCTAGTACGCTTTTATATGCTTTTTGAGCTGGAGCATCTTCATCCATTCTCACAACATGACCTAGCCAACGTAGCCGCTGCAGCTCGATACGTCTGACAATGCCTCATCTGCTTGTGCAATAATCCAGCGTCATTTCTGTTCACATTTGCATCTCGTACGACCATTTCCAGCAGGATGTTAAACAGGTCACACGACAAACTGTCACCTTGTCTGAATCCTCGTACCAGTTAAAGTTATCCTGCATAGCCGTATTAATTTTGCAGGAATGCCGAACTCAGATATGAGTTTAAACACCTCTGAAAGGATGGGTCTGTCAATCTGGTCAATGGTGGATTTGCCAGGCCTGAAGTCACATTGGTATCGTCCAATAATGTCATTGCCCATTGGCTTCAGTCGTTCACACAACACGTTAGATATGCGGTGGGAAGAAGGTTAATTCCTCTATAGTTGTCACATATCGTCTTGTCTCTCTTTTGTGCAGGGGACACAGGATGCTTCCAATCATTGGGCATGCATTCCTCTTGCCAAATTGTACTAATCAGATGGTGCATGCTCCTGACCAGCATCTGACCTCTAGTCTTAAATAATTCGGCTGGTAATCCATCGGCACCTGTTGCTTTATTGTTCTTCAGCCGATTAATTATTACTCTGACCTAATCTAGGCTAGGTGGTATAGACTCTTTACCGTCATCTATTATTCGTTCTGGGGTATCTTCTTCACCGCCAGTATTTGATACCAGAAGCTTTTCAAAATGTTCCTTCCAAATCCTCAACACGCTGTTGGTATCTGTCACTAGGTTTCCTTCATCTCTACAGGTGTTTGGTGTTTTACTCGTTGTTAAAATTTCTGGACTTCATTCTGACTCCTGTACATCCCGATATGCTCATGTTTTTCTTGCTCTTTCCCCCAGTGTTGCCATATACGCTGCGTTTTTCAACTCAGTTGCATTACGACACTCCTGATCATACCATGGGTTTCTTGATGGTGATCTTTTGTACCCAATTGTTGCTTTTTGTAGGGAATGGACAATTTTTTGCCATTCTGCTTTTTTGCCATTCTGCGTCAAGCAAGTGGGTAAGTTGAGCAGAGTAGACTTCTGCTATCTGTTGTGTTTGCAGCTTTTCGACGTCAAGTTTCCGTGTTACATTAGATCGCACCTTTTCTGCTATATTAAGATGAGTGCGAACCTTGGCTACCACAAGGTAATGATCCGAATCGATATTCGCTCCTCGTATCGAACGAACGTCTAAAACAATTGAATGTTTCATCGGGAGAAAGCCAGGTGGCCTTGTCTATATCGAGATGCTTGCCTGGTTTGCTAACTTTCATAATTTTTTGCTACCGCGAAGTCAATGAGTATACGTTTGCGGGGGTCGTAAACATAAGGGGACTTTGGTTTTCTTTTTCGTATCTCTTCAGAGTAAGTAGTGTTTTCCAAGTGTGGGTAACTAACCCCATGCCTCAACCAATTTTTTGTAATTCTTATGGGTGAACTCGCCACACATATCAGCTCACTATTTCAACGGGTGTTGAAAGTAGCTACCCCCGGTGATACCACGGGGGGTGGTCAGTGTCCACAGTTGAGGTGAT
>NW_026881938.1:0-3781 GCF_032173495.1 Musca vetustissima
GAAAGATGTATGTATGTAAGTAGCTGTAGCTACTTTAAAGTTTGGTTCAGAAAGATGGCTGCAATTGCGCATCATCCGAAGATTTTGGAATATTTTGAAATACATAAAATACAAAATATGTACAAAACATACAAATACAAATAGAAAGAAATAATTGACATTATATATTTTTAATTTTTGTCAGTTCGTGAAAAAATTTATTTGAATTAAAAAAAATACCAAAACAACATTATTCTCATAGAAAAAATGGCAATCCCTGATATCGTATATTAGGGTTGGTCATATATAAAAAATGGCACGATTGGGACGAATTGAGAATAAGTTCATTGAAAATAGTATTTTAAGTGGAGACCCTAACAAACTCTAACGATTTATTAAAAAGAAAAATACATAATACATGGATTGAATGTCACTTACACCCTTTATAACCCTTGATTTTAATTATAAAATGATTTATTTCCATCTGGAAAACACATTAAAAGTAGGATAGTGGGATATTAAGATGTGCAAAATAGTTATTTACTTTATTAAGTTTACTTATCTGTACTGACAATAACGACCAGTTCATTAATTCTACTAACCATGTTCTCTTCATTTTCATGCACATACATACTTATAACGAAATAAAATTTGTGTAAAATTTATAAAAGGTATCAATTTTGAATTGAATTTTTATACCCTACACAACGATGTTGTCAGGGTATTATAGCTTTGTGCAGCCCCAAAAGTTTGTAACGCCGCGAAATATTGGTCCTAGACCCACCTTTAAGTATACCGATCGTCATATCTCGACTAGCTGAGTCGATCTAGACATGTGTGTCCGTCCGTCCGTCTGTCCATTATAATTTGTAAACACGATACAGGCCACAGTTATGGACCAATCTTCACGAAATTTTGCATGTAGGATGGGTTCTGGCCAAGGAAGACCCCTATTGTTTTTGGAAAAGATCGGTTAATATTTAGGGGATTAAATGGACCAAATACTAAATTTTTGTCTGTTTTTCTGGTCGCTCCAGAGTCCGCAATAATGGCCCGAACATCGTGAAATTTTCCATGCAGAGGGGGATCAGGCCAAAGAATAAGCATGGCCGTATTGATAAAGATCGGTCAATACATTACAAAATTTGTATTCTATAGCGTATATATTTACCCCTGAAGGACATAGACCCGAAAAGTTTATATTATATAAAAGAGGAGTGGTTGACCTTTAAATTAATATTAATAATATTGTTGTATGTGCTCGGATGTGGGAGTTACACCTAAATATTTACAGTTATCTCCGTATTTAGTAACCCATTATCACTCTACAGAGCGGAACTATAGCGCAGATCGCTTTGAAATGTACAATGAGGTTCCAGTTATGGTCAAGGACAACGCCTAAAATTTTCGGGGATGACCATATAATAATTTTGGAATGAAGTGGACCCTAAACTTAATTTTTTGTGTTATTTTTGAGTCGATCTATAGACCACAAATGAAAGCCGAACATCACAACACAACCCACGGTGAAGGGAATCTGGACAATAGCTGTACTGAATGCTCGTACTATTGTGTAGGGCCCCGTCCGACTATACTGCTCCGCTCACTGGTTTTAGTATATGAAAAACATTTTTTTCTTAGTTTCAATGGAAACAACAATTACCACCATTACAGTAAACAGCGAAAAAATCAATAACTTCTATACAAATATTAATAGGAAGGCAAGAGAACGCATAGATATTTCACACATTTCTGTATTGTTAATACGAGCATATAAAAATTCAGGATTCAGGGGCAGCGAAGCGCCACGGGTCCAGCTAGTAAATATATAAAACATGAATTGAATGAATCTGGAAAACACGTTATAAATCGGATAGTGGGATATTAAGATGTGCAAAATAGTTTTTTACCCTATTAAGTGTACTTATCTGTACTGACAATAACGACCAATTCAGTAATTCCACTAACCGCCTTCTCTCCATTTTCATGCACATACATACTTATAACGAAATAAAATTTGTGTAAAATTTATAAAAGGTATTAATTCAGTATATGAAAAACATTTTTATTCTAAGTTTTAAAGGAAACAAAAATTATCACCATTACAGAAAACAGCGAACAATTCAATAACTTCTATACAAATATCGTCAGTTACCAATAGGAAGGCAAGAGAACGCATAGATATTTCACACATTTTTGTTTTGTTAATACGAGCATATAAAAATTCAAGATTCAGGAACAAGTTTCTTGAGTCGTAGTTAGTTATTCGAAGTATAAAATCGGAAGCAGTGCCATAGTGACTCTGAAACAACACCGTCTTTAGAAAACATTCTATAAATTTGGATCATACAATCACCTACAAAATTACATTGAATGAAATGAGAGTCATACAATAGAATTATCCGCTTAACAGTCTTCTAAAAGGCCGCCACCACAGAACTATCAAAATAATTCAGAGTGCGGTTTTGGATCAAACAACAAATTACAGAGAAAATCGGTTTTAAAAAGAATGGTTTCACATACTACTCCGTTCGAATTTCATTGTGAATTGAACCGAAAACAAATCCCAACGAAAGGAAGCTTAAACACCGGATCTACCTGACCATTCCATTGATATGTTTGTAATTAAAAACCACACATGTGATTGAACTCATTTTCACTTTCGGATGTTTTAAAAACAAATTTCCCTTAATTTCATGAACTACTGAATTGTCGAAATCCTTGTGGACCTGTAATCCAAGTCCAAGGAACCTAATACCCAGCGATGCAACACCATGCAGTGTCGCAACATCATCAAAGAAAGTCGGAAAAGAAAGTGAATGGCAGGTTAGAAGCGAAGAGTAAGGAACAAGAAGTTGAACTAAAAAAGGACGTAATACTTTTGGTTTAATCCTTCCACCTACCAAAGAAAACAAAACGATTAAGGTGGTAATACGTATTAACGTAAAGCGGGGAGTGAAATTGTAGCAGTAGGGATTTCCTTTGAGTATCGTTCAATGAACAATGAATGTTTGATTAAACGAAAACAACAAGGACCTGCTGCTGTGCAGTGTAAAATAAGTAACCACCAGCTAGAGATACATTCAACTAATACCACGACACATATACACACGCACTCACACCATTAAAGTGAGAAATCGCCCATAACTATTGCCTGCTCTTACTTACTAATTTTTTGCTGTGGGTAGTTGTTATTTAATCCAGATTTACTTTAGTGTTGTTGTCATCGTCGATTTTATATCTCAGCTCTGTTAAAGTAAGAATAGAAAGAAATATTTTCCCACCTCTCCCAATTCCCATTTGTTTTGTGGCTGCTACTTAGTTTCCAAAAATTGCTGCTCCAATTTGACTTGGTGGATGATGTCTGCCAAGTGTTGCCATTTAATGATGTTTAAATCTTTTTTATCTTCCACTAAATAGAAATTAAACAAATTTTATGTCCTAATAAAAGCGTAGACTTACCAGCTTCACGTGTTGTTCCAGTGGTCATTGTATCGTCGTAAGTGGCCAATTGAATGTCCAGGTAAATCCGAATAATGGCGTTGTAAAACCAAAATATGCATTTTAAATGAATTTATTTCACTTCATATGTGTTTGTGGTTGAAAGTATATAAAAAGTAATGTCTAGCTGAAAATATTAAGTTTTTGTCGGATATTTTCGCTAGGTTTGTTAGTAATTTGGAACTCATAGTATTTGGTTAATTTTGAATTAAGTTAGTATACCCTACACATTATCAAACGTTTGCATGCAGACTAAATATTTGTTGTAATAGAACTATCAGTATACACACTTTTGAATATA
>NW_026881939.1:0-3822 GCF_032173495.1 Musca vetustissima
ATAATCATTAAAAATTTTAATGATCACTTTTAAAGTATTTGTTTTAGATTTGTTTGTTTTTCAGTAATGACCTTAAAAAACGAAATACCATAAACGAGACGATCGTAAAACTAATGATCTGTGTCATTTTCGTTCGTTTTTTTTAACATATAAAAAATATGTTAAAAAGTGAAGAATATTTTTGAGAAATATAAAAAAGAAATGATGAATGGAAAAGCTGAGGCGGTTGGCGTTTGATGCCGATTTTATTTGACTGGCAAATAAAATCTAGGTGAGACACAAACCGCGGCACTGCGAATCTGTAATAGATCATCGATCTGCAGTAAATATTTTCAAAAATGTCTTTTCTACGGAAAAGCAGGAATGCTGGATTCCGAAATACCGAAATCCGGAATACGAAATTGTAGTAGGCGTTCCTGTTTTATATACCACAAAATATAAATAATAATATCCCAACTCTAAAAAACCTCCTGTGACGTGTGTCACTCCTTATTAACAAACATAGAAATCATAATGTTCACATTTGTCCCCAAATGATTTAATGAAACTTGGACAAGTACTTCCTTTTCATGTAAGCAAGCAAACAACTCAGCCGGCTGAGAAGGCTGGCAGCAGGGCGACAATCGAAGAATGTAATTATTTAAAAATAAACATTTAAATGCTAAAAATATTAATTGCACTAAATGTGTTTTTAATTGAAACACCATGTTTCATTTTATCATTTGAGGATGGAATGTGTCTCCCCACCATCACCAGAACCACTGCCATCACAGAACACTACTTGACATCTGAGGACAACAAATAATAAAAAAAAAAATACAAAAGCAGATCTGTTTGACATCTGTCAACAAGACACTCTGGTTTAATGTCAAAACACAAGCACGCACACACACACACACATTTCCACACTCATACAGGCATGCGATCATTTTGATGCACTTAGCTATTTCATTCATGCATCCAATTGTTGCCACAAATATTTCATTTCATTGCAAACTGACACCAAAGAAAAGAACAAATATATTTCTTTTCAAATTTGGAATGAAGTCTTAGAATCTCCCTTGGGTTGCCTCCCAAAATACTATACCCCTGAGTAATGAGTTTGCTTGTTCGGCACTCTTGTCGTACTTCCATAATAGTTGCCTAATTTATGAATGACAATATTTTGTAGCATTTACCAGCAAAGTGCTTTGGAAATATTTTCCAGTTCTCCTGTTTCACGCCCCTTGTCCATGTTGCGATCAATTAGCATTGAAAGCGAGAGAAGATCGTGAACGGCATCTTCTTTTAAGGGTGGGAAGAATATCAAATTGTTTTGTTAATTGAAAATTTAATTTTGAAAAAAAATTTTTTTAAAAAATTCTGATATTCGCACAGTGGTTTAAAAATCATATAAGATATTGATTTTTACAAAATATTTTTTTCAAGGACCCCTACAATACGTGGATTTTTTAAAGAATAATCTTTCAGGGGCTAACATAAGGCGTGGATTTTTATACCCTTCACCACACTGTGGTACAGGATATTATGTCTTTGTGCATATGTTTGTAATAGGCAAAAGAAAACGAGATAGATACATAGTTCCTTTTGAGAATATCCATAGAATCACTTTCTGAGTCGATTTATGCATGTCCGTCTGTAGATGTTAAATTGTAAACAAAGTACAGGTCGCATTTATGATCCGATTTGGATGAAATTTGGCACAAGTCACTTATTTGGCCCAAGAACGAACCCTATGAAATTGGGAAAAATCGGTTCAGATTTAGATATAGCTCCCATATATATTTTCGTCCGATTTAAGGTAAATGGGGCACCAAAGTCCCTCTATATCTTTTGATTTTCACGAAATTTGGCACAGAGTACTGAATTAGGCCCAGAATGATGTGTGCCAAGTTTCGGGAAAATCGGTTCAGATTTAGATATAGCTCCCATATATAGTTTTGTCCGATTCTATCTAAATGGTGCAAAAATTTCCTATATACCTTTCGATTTGCCTGAAATTTGGCACAGCGTACTGAATTAAGTCTAAAATGATGTGTGCTATCGGGTCACATTTATATATAGCTCCCATATATATTTTCGTCCGATTTAAGTAAATGGGCCACCAAAGTTCCTATATATCTTTCGATTTGCACGAAATTTGGCATAGGGTACTGAATTAGGTGCAGAATGATGTGTGCTAAGTTTCGTAAAAATCGGTTCAGATTTAGATATAGCTAGAATATATTTTCGTCCTATTTAATGTAAATTGTGCTATAAAGAACCAAAGATTGGCCGAATTTTGTACAATGCACTGAAGCTACTATAACCTTGTGTGTGTCACCATGAGGCGTGGATTTTTTAAAGAATATTTTTTGAGGGGGCTACCACCATAAGGCGTGGATTTTTTAAAGAATATTTTTTGATGGGGCTACCACCATAAGGCGCGGATTTTTTAAAGAATATTTTTTCAGGGGGCTACCACCATAAGGCGCGAATTTTTTAAAGAATATTTTTTCAGGGGCTACCACCATAAGGCGTGGATTTTTTAAAGAATATTTTTTCAGGGGCTACCACCATAAGGCGTGGATTTTTTAAAGAATATTTTTTCAGGGGCTACCACCATAAGGCGTGGATTTTTTAAAGAATATTTTTTCAGGGGCTACCACCATAAGGCGTGGATTTTTTAAAGAATATTTTTTCAGGGGGCTACGGCGCGAATTTTTTAAAGGCGCGAATTTTTTAAAGAATATTTTTTCAGGGGGCTACGGCGCGAATTTTTTAAAGGCGCGAATTTTTTAAAGAATATTTTTTCAGGGGCTACCACCATAAGACGTGGATTTTTTAAAAAAATATTTTTTCAGGGGCTACCACCATAAGGCGTGGATTTTTTAAAGAATATTTTTTCAGGGGCTACCACCATAAGGCGTGGATTTTTTAAAGAATATTTTTTCAGGGGCTACCACCATAAGGCGTGGATTTTTTAAAGAATATTTTTTCAGGGGCTACCACCATAAGGCGTGGATTTTTTAAAGGCGCGAATTTTTTAAAGAATATTTTTTCAGGGGCTACCACCATAAGACGTGGATTTTTTAAAAAAAATTTTTTTCAGGGTCTACCACCATAAGTCGTGGATTTTTTAAAGAATATTTTTTCAGGGGCTACCACCATAAGGCGTGGATTTTTTAAAGAATATTTTTTCAGGGGCTACCACCATAAGGCGTGGATTTTTTAAAGAATATTTTTTCAGGGGCTACCACCATAAGGCGTGGATTTTTTAAAGAATATTTTTTCAGGGGGCTACGGCGCGAATTTTTTAAAGGCGCGAATTTTTTAAAGAATATTTTTTCAGGGGCTACCACCATAAGGCGTGGATTTTTTAAAGAATATTTTTTCAGGGGCTACCACCATAAGGCGTGGATTTTTTAAAGAATATTTTTTCAGGGGCTACCACCATAAGGCGTGGATTTTTTAAAGAATATTTTTTCAGGGGCTACCACCATAAGGCGTGGATTTTTTAAAGAATATTTTTTCAGGGGCTACCACCATAAGGCGTGGATTTTTTAAAGAATATTTTTTCAGGGGGCTACGGCGCGAATTTTTTAAAGGCGCGAATTTTTTAAAGAATATTTTTTCAGGGGCTACCACCATAAGACGTGGATTTTTTAAAAAAATATTTTTTCAGGGGCTACCACCATAAGGCGTGGATTTTTTAAAGAATATTTTTTCAGGGGCTACCACCATAAGGCGTGGATTTTTTAAAGAATATTTTTTCAGGGGCTACCACCATAAGGCGTGGATTTTTTAAAGATTATTTTTCAAGGGACATAACACAAGGCGTGG
>NW_026881940.1:0-37819 GCF_032173495.1 Musca vetustissima
AGACAATGTTGTCTTACAAAATATATGGCAGACTTATTTTTTACGAACCTTGAAAATGTTTCGATGGCAATAAAAAATGACGTTCAAATGTGAATTACTGTGTAATGATGTTTAAAAATAACAGTAGGTACTCAATTAATGAATTTTTCGTCAATTTGAATGTAACGGCATACATCGCCGACAAAGTACATTGAACAACAGTTGCAAGATGCCGATTCGGAAAATGTTGGACAAAACAAGAAAAGCTTGACATAAAAACAAGTGAAAGCGATGTACAAAACATCACCATGAGGATGACATTCAAAGTATCTAAATTTAATGGCGACCCCTAGGAGAAAACTCATGTTATGATAGGACCTTGAACATGCCGAAAAAGACGCAAGAAAAATATATATTATCTTAAATGCAGAGTAGTGGAGCTACCGATTTGAAGGTTTATCTGCATAAACAAGGGCATTTATAAATCGACTATGCAGAATATGTCTTCAGAATTTCTTAAAACACATATTGTAAGCAAAATAAATTTATCACAATATTAAATCAAAACCAGTGAACGGAGCAGTATAGTCTGACGGGGCCGACCATATGATACACTACACAACTTCCACGAAAATCTAACTTTCTGTGGTACTACATTCTGTGCTTGAGCAATAATTCGCGATATTTGCACCCTCTTGACCGACAACAAACAAATATTAGGTCAACAAATATTATTATTATTACTAATATTCAGTACAGCCCTTCTAATTACTTTCCAGATTTCCCCTAATGTGGTAATTTCATCCCCTAAATAATAACCGATCTTTACCAAAAACAATAGGGGTCTTCATAGAACAATAGAACCGATCTTAAATGCAAAATTTTGTGAAGATTGGTTCATAACTGTGGCCTGTCCTGTGTTAACAAAATACAATGGACAGACGGACGGACACACATGTCTAGATCGACTCAGGTAATCGAGATATGACTATAAAGCTATAATACCCTGACAACATCGTTGTGTAGGGTTTAAATAATGCCTCCTATTCATAGTCACTTGAAAAACAAATTCTATGCATTCTATTTTTTTCCATTTACAAGTTCATTAAAAAGTCATCATAAATTGACAGTTTGTTAGCTTTGTTGAAAATATAAAATTCATTATGACCAACAAATATTAATCTACAGGCGCAATATTTTGAACTACTTCTGTCATTCAGTCAATTTTCATTATATTATATTAAAAAATACATAAACACATACTTTTAAAATTCCTTTGAATAGTGGATGAAGAGCAACGTCAAATTTATGACTCAATAAAAATATTTTGTTTATCACTTTCCAGGAATATGGAATGATTCTAGTCTATCGTTTTGTAATCACAAACAAAATATATTTTTCTTTTTGTCAGTTTTGTGAATGACGACAACTGAACTATGAACAAAAATTTCCAATGTCATCATTGCCGAAAATGTTTCATGCTTCATGGAATTGAAGATATATTTTTTTTTTTTTTTGAGGAAAGTTTTTAGTTGCTGTCAGCATCAGTTAGCGGACACAACGTCCAATAATGTGTCGGTTGTAGTTTTGTTCCATTGTGACAAAAACGATGATTTATTATGTTAGTGTGAAACGTTTTCATGGCAAATTTGTAGTTATATATAAAGGTGGTCTGCCATATCTATGCAATGTGATTATAAATTGTTTGGATTCGAACTAAAACCAATATGAAACAAAGAATAATCGCAATTTTTCACAATATTTAGTATATCCAATAAGTTTTATATTGCAACCTGCAGTAATATATAAACCGATACAAATCAAAATATATAGAAGTAAGGTCCTTTGGAATAACGATGGGATAGGAAAATGAGGCTTACACGAATATATAACCAGCAAATCGCAATATCTAACAAAACGAAATAGGCAGACTGATATGAATTCTCCCAGAACACTTCAGTCTGCAGACACATTTACACAAGATTGGATGCGTCAGAAGCAGCAGGAATAGAGCAGGTGTCACTCACTTTTTGCAATCATTCGAACATAGTGAGAAATGATGACAAGGGGACTTAAGGGGACCCCCCCCCCATTCTCGGTGTCAAATTTTTTTTTTGATTTAATTCGAATCTACTCTAATTCTAGAATGTTCCTACAAAATTTCAAGTAAAAATCTCAAGAACTCTTGAAGATATAGCCGATTTATTGTGTCAGCATCAAGTGACGGTTAAAGGGCTTCTCAAACTTTAAACGCGTTTTTCTCAAAACGAATGGCGGGCACGATAACTCAAAAACTAGTAATCCAATCGGTTTCAAATTTTGACACGTTTCTCTGGGAGTGTGTAGCTCTCGTATGAACTTGGACAAAGCCAATCGGTGATGATCTTCCTTATTTTTTAACTTAGTTTGTGGTAAAAAATAGGCGATTTTCCATAAAAAAATTTTCAAAGTTCCGCCATTTTGTTAATTGTTGTGCGAAGTCAATAATTTTGGTTCATACGAGAGCCAGGCATGTCCTCTTTCTAACACAGTTGGAATTTTCGGATTCCGATGTTCCAGTGAGGAGTTATCATGCCCGCCATCGAAAATAAGGACTTTTCTTTGAACCCAAAAAAAAACAACAAAACAACAACAAAAAATTTTGGTAAATTATTTTTCTTCCTTTTTAAATCTTCAAATATATATGTGCCAAGTTACAAACCTTAACAAGCATTGGTATTCATTTACCAGCCCATTTAAAATCTTAAAAATACAAAATCGAGAATGGGGGGGGGGGGATTCCCTTAAAGGGATATCAATCTCAAGATATTTCTTACAGGCCTTCACTAGTGTAAGTGTATGTCCAAACTGTGGACATGTGGTGGAGTTAACATATTTAAAACCAGTAAGGAAAGTAGTAAAGTCGGATTGGGCCGACTATATGATACCCTCCTAACAGACCTCGCATTTTTGAAGTTCATCCACAAAATGATATGTTCTCCAGTTCATCCACAATCATCGTTTCATTATTTAGTGCACCTTTTAATTCTTTGGTGCACAATTTGCTAAAAATCGGACGAAAATATATATGGAAGCTTTATCTAAATCTGAACCGATTTCAATAAAACTTGGAACACTTTAGGCTATCATAACTTCAGTACTTTGTGTAAAATTTCGTGCCAATCGGACTAAATGTTAAATGTGACTCTTTGGTGCCACAATTGCTAAAGTCGGACGAAAATATATATGGGAGCTTTATCTAAATCTGAACCGATTTCAATAAAACTTGGCACATGTTAGGCTACCGCCTACCGTCAGTACATTTTGCAAAATATTAGGCCAATCGGCCTAAATTTGGCTCTTTAGTGCACCATTTGCTAAAAATCGGACGAAAATATTCGTTAACCAGTGAGCGGAGCAGTATAGTCGGACGGGGCCGACCATACGATACCCTACACAACTACCACGGTACTCAACTTTTTCTGCGGATGTTTATTCCGAGGCTGGGCAATATTTAGTGATATTTGCACCCTCTTGCACGATTAGAGGAAAACTGCACCTCTTCCTCACACTGACATATTTTCCGAATATTACGAGTATTCAGTACAGCTATTGTCCAGATTCCCTTCACTGTGGGTTGTGTTGTGATGTTCGGCTTTCATTTGTGGTCATTAGATCGACCCGAAAATAACACAAAAAATTAAGTTTTCGGTCCACTTCATTTCAAAATTATTATCCGATCATCACCAAATATTATAGGCGTTGTCCTTGACCATAATTGGAACCTCATGGAGCATTTCAAAGCGATCAGCGTTATAGTTCCGCTCTCTAGAGTGAAAATGGGTTACTAAATAATAAACGAATACGGAGATACCTGTAAATAATTAGGTGTAACTCCCACATCCGAGCACATACAACAATATAATTGACATTAATTTAAATGTCAACCACTCCTCTTGGATATAATATCAGTTTCTCGGGTTTATGTCCTTCAGGGGTAAATATATACGCTATAGAATACAAATGTTGTCATTTTTCACACAAAAGTCAGGGTCCATTTGGCCCGTTAATTATTGACCGATCTTTATCAAAACAAGCATGCTTATTCTGTGACTCGATCCCCTTCTCCATGCAAAATTTCACGATGTTCAGGCCATTATTGCGGCCTCCGAAGCGACCAGAAAAACCGACAAAAATTTAGTATTTGGTCCATTTCATCCCCTAAATATTAACCGATCTTTACCAAAAACAATAGGAGTCTTCATTGGCCAAAATCCATCCTACACGCAAAATTTCGTGAAGATTGGTCCATTACTGTGGCCTGTATCGTGTTTACAATTTATAATGGACAGACGGACGGACGGACACACATGTCTACATCGACTCAGCTAGTCGAGATATTACGATCGGTATACTTAAAGGTGGGTCTAGGACCAATCTTTCGCGGCGTTACAAACTTTTGGGGCTGCACAAAGCTATAATACCCTGACAACATAGTTGTGTAGGGTATAAAAATCTTAACAGACATAAATCTCGAGCTAATTCGCATTCAGTAAAAACAATTAGATATCAATTGGAAGTGAAAATTATACTATACCACATTAACATCATATGGTATACCACATTACTTGCACTTTTTTAAAATCACTTTTAATGGAATTTCTCAAATATCTCTTAAATTTTTAGAATAAAATTATTTTCAAATTGATACATGCAAAGACTACACACGTAGCATGTTAAGTGTAAAATTTCAATTTAATTGGATAAAAAATAAAAATTTGGCAATCTATAAACAAATGGGTATACCAAATTTGTATCACCTCCTGTAGCGTTCAGTCGTGAAATGAAATTGTGTAAAGTGTATTAAATTCACAATGCATGTCGCAGCATCCCTTAATTTATATAAAAATTGTCATTATACATTGACAACCAAATTACATTAAAACACGTTTTGGTAGAAAACCATTTAATTATTATATTGGTTAAAATTACTATTGTCTTATTATATCCAAGTTGTGTAGCGTTTATTACTTTTTTTCGAGAAAGCTCTCAGACGCTCTGTATAACAGCACTGAAATGTATTTATTATACTAGGAAACTATGAAGTAATTCCATTAAAATTCCCATAAATAGAAAAATTAAGAAAAGTGTAGTTGTTACAATTAAATTATTTGGAAAAGGGAACCTGCAACATTATTAATATGCAAAATATTTGCTTTGAAAATAGATGCCATCTCCAAGTAGGGGAGACTGGGGCACCTTCGGCATCGGGGCACCTTCGGCAATCGCGTTTTCGATATGAAGCTCTCACCGTACATCACTAGTTTCGATACATAGGTATCGAATATCGAAATAAATAACTGACACAAAGTTTGAAATTTCTAGCTAATAAGCTTATTTAGATACATGGGTTTTTGTATTTTTATACCCTACCCAACTATGTTGTCAGGGTATTATAGCTTTGTGCAGCCCCAAAAGTTTGTAACGCCGCGAAAGATTGGTCCTAGACCCACCTTTAAGTATACCAATCGTCATATCTCGACTAGCTGAGTCGATGTAGACATGTGTGTCCGTCCGTCCGTCTGTCCATTATAATTTGTAAACACGATACAGGCCACAGTTATGGACCAATCTTCACGAAATTTTGCATGTAGGATGGATTTTGGCCAATGAAGGCCCCTATTGTTTTTGGTAAAGGTCGGTTAATATTTAGGGGATGAAATGGACCAAATACTAAATTTTTGTCGGTTTTTCTGGTCGCTTCGGAGGCCGCAATAATGGCCCGAACATCGTGAAATTTAGCATGGAGAAGGGGATCGAGTCACAGAATAAGCATGCTTGTTTTGATAAAGATCGGTCAATAATTAACGGGCCAAATGGACTCTGACTTTTGTGTGAAAAATGACAACATTTGTATTCTATAGCGTATGTATTTACCCCTGAAGGACATAGACCCGAGAAATTGATATTATATCCAAGCGGAGTGGTTGACATTTAAATTAATGTCAATTATATTGTTGTATGTGCTCGGATGTGGGAGTTACACCTAAATATTTACAGGTATCTCCGTATTCGTTTATTATTTAGTAACCCATTATCACTCTAGAGAGCGGAACTATAACGCTGATCGCTTTGAAATGCTCCATGAGGTTCCAATTATAGTCAAGGACAACGCCTATAATATTTGGTGATGATCGGATAATAATTTTGAAATGAAGTGGACCGAAAACTTAATTTTTTGTGTTATTTTCGGGTCGATCTAATGACCACAAATGAAAGCCGAACATCACAACACAACCCACAGTGAAGGGAATCTGGACAATAGCTGTACTGAATACTCGTAATATTCGGAAAATATGTCAGTGTGAGGAAGAGGTGCTGTTTTCCTCTAATCGGGCAAGAGGGTGCAAATATCACTAAATATTGCCCAGGCTCGGAATAAACATCCGCAGAAAAGTTGAGTTCCGTGGTAGTTGTGTAGGGTATCGTATGGTCGGCCCCGTCCGACTATACTGCTCCGTTCACTGGTTATAGATGTTTTTGTAATATTTCAATTCCATTTAGTAAGTATTTCAACTTCAACTTTTTAAAAGTTTAAGAAAATATTATTAAAAAGTGGTTAACTACGATGTGTATTATTATAGAAATATTTACAAATATAATGTTTTTACAAGACTGATCGAAAAAAATGAAAAAACTATAAAAAGTACGTTTGGGGTACATTCGGCATTTTAAAGTGGGGCACATTCGGCCATATACAGATTGTGCAATATTATTTCCTTAAAATGTTTTTGAGTTTGTTTTTAAAACTAATCCTTTGATATGGTTCGAAATTGCATATATAAGATCAAACGTGCTTGTATTGACGAAAATGCGATAGAATACCCCTATTTCTGATGGTGTGTGCGTCCTTGAGATGTGAACGTCCGCCGCTCGAAAATAAAGTCCTATAATTCAAACATTGTGTGGCGTATTAAAACCAAATAGAGCCTTTAGAGGATCAGGATTTCAACCAGACTGATAGCGATGACAATTACCCGGCTATGACTATGGTACCGAATGTGCCCCATCAAATGCCGAAGCTACCCCAGGATGGGGCACATTCAGCGATTTTGACTTTTTTTAAAAAACTGTAATTTTTTTAACTAATACTATTTTTTTTATATTTGTGGTACTATTTTTTATAATTAAGTGTCAGAGGACAATAATCAGCCATGAAGTTGTTATATATGTTGAATAAGTACTGAGATATAGAGCTCTAAAAAAAGTGCCGAATGTGCACCAGTCTCCCCTACTTCGTTTATTAAAATCTATTAAGGGTACATCCCCCCCCCCCCCATTCTCGATTTTTTATTTTTAAGATTTTAAATGGGCTGGTAAATGAATACCAATGCTTGTTAAGGTTTGTAACTTGGCACATATATATTTGAAGATTTAAAGAGGAAGAAAAATAATTTACCAAAATTTGTTGTTGTTGTTTTTTTGGTTCAAAGAAAAGTCCATAAGAGTTTTTTATGTTTAGCAAAATATTTACAAAAAAACTTTCTCTATCCATTAAGGAATATTACATCTACACATATCCATCTCCGTGGCATGAATTTAAATAAATTGTACTTTAATGGTATATTTGAACATAAAATGGGATGAAGCTACTGAGAGTTTTCTCTTCGTTTTATTCAATAATGCCATAAACTAATTTTATTTAAAACTCATAATCCAATTTACTGCAGGGATGGAAATTTTTGAAGAACCACGAGTAGATGGTTATTACCATCGTCATGAAATTATGCATATAGTTTCAAGGTCTTCTTAAAGTTTTTAAATAAATGTTAAGCCAATGAAATTTAGGCTGGTAAAGAAATGACTTTATATACACACATACATATTTATATATTCCTTGGTGGTGTACTTCGAAGTTGGAGTAAACCAGTGTGGGGTAGTTTTGTGGAAATATTTGCATTGACTTCATATCATAGCCACTTAAAATGGGTTCAATGCCTTTGTATTTATTAAATCATCCTTTTTATTCCGAAAAGAAAATATCAGAATCATTATGAAAGCGTCTCAATTCATTCTCACACAATAACCCCATCACGTCAAATATTGCCCAAAAACAGATTCCAACGGTTATTTCAAAAATGTGAGTATCATAATTTCCTTGTGACTGAATTTAAATTTTTGTTTTCATTCGAAAGAGAATAAGTAATTTTTAATTTAATGTTTAAATGGCAAATAAAAATAATCATAAGTAAACCAATGAATATAATTATAACCTTTTAAAAGACTTCGAATAATTTAAATGTCATTTTGGTTTTTGCTGTCGGAGAAACCACATTAAACATCAAAATAAATATAAATGTCATACAAATAATGTCAAAGTGTCATGTCAATAATATAAAGGATAATATAACAAAGAGAAAAATATTTTAATTGGCAATTAAGAAAAAGTTGACATTTATAATCTTTAAGAAATCTTTTAACGACAAGCATATAAAAAATAAAGGTGGCTTTGTAAATGACATACATACATAACCATTATTTTAATATACACTCAGCCTTATGACTATAGATGGTATATGTCATTCGAAACAATGAAATAAAATATTTAAAATCGATTTAATGGTATTTTAAGTCGTTCTCAATTAATTTCTACTATTAATATATTATTCGAATCGATTATGATATTGGGTACGATGCAGGATATATAGCATTGCAAATATTATGGCAGTGTAAACGGAATGTTTAGATGTACGTTTTACCAAAGTCCGATTTTAGGTTAAGGATGCGCCAAACTCCACACGTTTGTCCAATTGCACAATGTTCTAAAGCTAGAATAGCCTAACGTGTGTCAAGTTTTAAGATTAAGCTCACATAAATATTTTCGTTCGATGTAATTCTAAGGTGCATCAAAGAGTATGACCATGCTGGCACAGAATAATAATAAATTTTTTTTTGTAACGGAAAATTTTTAATTCCACTAGATATTTCCAAATGTCTACATACACAAGAGGAATATTACAAAACCAAATTGTGAATAAAATGTTAAAAATCGCTCAATATGGTTATACCCTTCACCACACTGTCTGTCCATGTTAAATTGTAAACAAAGTACAGGTCGCATTTATAATCCCAATTGGATGAAATTTGGCATAGATCACTTATTTGGCTCAAGGACGAACCCTATTGAAATTGGGAAAAATCGGTACAGATTTAGATATAGCTCCCATATATATCTTCGTCCGATTTACGGTAATTGCTGCACCTAAATCTCTATATATCTTTCGACTTGCACGAAATTTGGCACAGCGTACTGAATTAAGTCTAGAATGATGTGTGTAAAGTTTTGAGAAAATCTGTTCAGATTTAGAATTAGCTCCCATATATAGCTTCGTCCGATTTAAGGCAAATTCTGTACCAAAGTCCTTACATATCTTTCGATTTGCTCGAAATTTGGCATAGCGTACTGAATTAAGTCTAGAATGATGTGTGAAAAGTTTTGAGAAAATCGGTTCAGATTTAGATATAGCTCCTATATATAGCTTCGCCCGATTTTAGGTAAATATTCCACTAAAGTCCCTGGAAATCTTTTGACTTGCACGAAATTTGGCACAGCGTAATGAATAAGGTTTAGAATGATGTCTGCCAAGTTTCGAGAAAATCGGTTCAGATTTAGATATAGCTCTCAAATATATCTTCGTCCGATTTAAGGTAACTTGTGTACCAAAGTTCCTATATATCTTTCGATTTGCACGAAATTTGGCAAAGCGTACTAAATAAAGTCTATAATGATGTGTGCAAATCGGTTCAGATTTAGATATAGCTCATATATATATATATATATATATTCATCGCATTTTACGTAATCTTCGTGAAAAGATCCATAGCTAGGCCGATTGACGTAACGTACTGATAAAATATAAATTAGTATTTTGCAAGTTTCCTCGAAGTTATACCCAGTTCAGGCCAGCCCCCGGATTTCTTGTATCGCATATTCAGATTTAGTAAAATGAGCTTTTTGTAATGTCGGCATCTTATTTTCAAATAAATTTTCAAAGGTGCAGAAACGGCAATTGGATAATACGTCCAGAAGTCTACTGCTGATGAAGTGAAAAGTGTTGTATTCTTTTCGGTTTTAGCGGATGAAACTATATACATACAATATTTTTTGGCAAGGTATCTAAAAAAGTCAACGAGTTTTTCCTTTGCTACCAGGAACTTGAAGGATTAACAGTAAAGCATTTTCGACCGTCATAATCAGTTTGTGTTTGGATCCAAAAATTTGAGAGATCAAAGATATGACGGCCCGGCAATTCTAATGGAGTGCGGATCATTATAAAATTTATAAAAATTTCATTTCTGCGGTACACATTCATAGATATTTTCACATATTAAAATTAAGTTTAAATGCAGATTCAAAGATTCGAGAAATTCGAAGTATATTTTGTGCAATTTTGAACATTTACACATTCTTTAGAAAATCCAAAACGGTCTGCTACTTTATGTAGAACATTTCGAGAAGCAAATAAATCTTTCAAACGACTACATTGCTATTGTGAAACACGATGGGTTCAGCAGCATGATTGCGAACAAATATTCAAGGAATCCATGGTAGAGATAGTAGAATTGTTGGGAGAAATAGGGGAAATGGTAAGATTAAATTTGGATTTATATCTAAGAAGTAAAAGTTTCCGTGCCAATAAAGGTTGGTACGCAAAATTACATACCTCAAAACAAATACTTTATACTTCTAAATATTCTACAAAAATGTCGCTAATATGATTTCAGATAGGATCTTTAACGACAACAAACCTGTATTAGTATATTTTCGTCGTCATTTTCTATTTTACCCGAACTTCAATACAAATTATTTGGGCTACACATATCCAGATGCCAACATTTTTAAGTTGAATTTAAGATGATAAAATTGATTTTTACTTAAACGATTATCATTTAAAAAATAACTATTATTATAGTCGTAGGGAATTCTATATTTCAAATTTCGATTATGAACAGGAACAATAACAACAGGTAGGCTAATTTGAAGAAATTAACAAAAACGGTAGTCTAGTGTAATTTCTAATTATGTCATATTTACATATTCAACAGGTGGTTTTGTTTATTTGAACTGTTTTTACAATTTTATTAAATAAGGAACAAATCGGGAAAAATTAAAGGAATATCAATTTTTCACAATATGGGATTGTAAATATAATTATAATAATATTTCTTTCCCAAACACTGACAGATTTTTGTCCTTTTTCATTTGTCCTTTTTCATTTGGGACTAAATTATGGAAATCGATTTGAAGCAAATCTCCCGTTGATTACTTAAAGCCCAAATAAAACCAGTAAGGAAAGCAGTAAAGTCGGGCTGGACCGACTATATAATACCCTTCACCACTTTGGGTATATTGTACATATTTATCCCCTCCAAGGAACATACGCAAGTATTTCTGCAACCTATGATAAATTTAATTTCATTCGGGCAGATTTAAAGTCGACTTCGTACCATGGGACAAATTTATGAAAAACGACTTATAGCAAAATTAATACATGCTATTCGCTCGCCGCACTGTTAAAATTTTAATTTCATTTAGACATCCATTCAAAATACATATGGAAGCTATGACAGCATCTACATCAATTTCAACATAACGCAATAACGTTATTCAAGTTCCAACTTGATACGTTGTGCAAAAAATCGTATTAATCGCACAAACATTAGAAGGTTGGTGCACCATTTATGTAAAATCGGACGAATATATATGAATATCTGGCAGCTATATCGAAACCAGAACCAATTTTTTCCGAAACTTAGCACACATCATTCAAGACTTAATTCAGTACGCTGTGCGAAATTTCATGCAAATCGAAAGGTATATAGGAACTTTGGTGCACCATTTACATAGAATCGGAAAAAAACTATATATGGGAGCTATATCTAAATCTGAACCGATTTTCACGAAACATAGCACACCTAATTCATTACTCTCTGCCAAATTTCATGCAAATCGAAAGATATATAGGGACTTTGGTGCACCATTTACCTTAAAGGACGAAACTATATATGGGAACTATATATGGGCACACATCATTCAGGACCTAATTCAGTACTCTATGCCAAATTTCATGCAAATCGAAAGATATATAGGGACTTTGGTGCACAATTTACCTTAAAAAGGACGCAACTATATATGGGAGCTATATCTAAATCTGAACCGATTTTCTCGAAACTTGGCACACATCATTCTGGACCTAATTCAGTACGCTGTGCCAAATTTCATGCAAATCGAAAGGTATATAGGAACTTTGGTGCACCATTTACATAGAATCGGAAAAATCTATATATGAGAGCTATATCTAAATCTGAACAGATTTTCTCGAAACGTGTCACACATCATTCTGGACCTAATTCAGTACGCTGTGCCAAATTTCATGCAAATCGAAAGATATATAGGGACTTTGGTGCACCATTTACCTTAAAAAGGACGAAACTATATATGGGAGCTATATCTAAATCTGAACCGATTTTCTCGAAACTTGGCTCACATCATTCTGTACCTAATTCAGTACGCTGTGCCAAATTTCATGCAAATCGAAGGATATAGAAGGACTTTGGTGCCCCATTTACCTTAAATCGGACGAACCTATATATGGGAGCTATATCTAAATCTGAACCGATTTTCTCGAAACTTGGTACACATCGTTCTGCACCTAATTCAGTACTCTTTGCCCAATTTCATGCAAATCCAAATATATAGAGGGACTTTGGTGCCCCATTTACCTTAAATCGGACGAAAATATATATGGGAGCTATATCTAAATCTGAACCGATTTTTATGAAATTTTACACACATCGTTCTAGACCTAATTCATTATGCTGTGCTAAATTTCGTGCAAATCGAAAGATATATAGGGACCGTTTACATTAAATAGGGCGAAAATATATATGGGAGCTATATCTAAATCTGAACCGATTTTTTCCAATTTCAATAGGGTTCGTCCTTGGGCCAAATAAGTGACTTGTGCCAAATTTCATCCAAATCGGATCATAAATGCGACCTGTACTTTGTTTACAATTTAACATCTACAGACGGACGGACATGCATAAATCGACTCAGAGAGTGATTCTATGCATATTCTCAAAAGGAACCATGTGTCTATCTCGTTTCCTTTTGCCTGTTACAAACATATGCACAAAGACATAATACCCTGTACCACAGTGTGGTGAAGGGTATAATGAAGCCGGACGAAAATACTATGGACTATGTCTGCATTTCTACAGAACGCTTAATTTTGTTCGATGTGCAAAATTTCGTGTCAATCTGATAAACATGAGGAATTTGGGGCATAATTTCCTTACAATCGGACGTATATTTGGGGGCTATATCCAACTCCGAGAGGATTTAAACGAAAATCGTCACAGGTTAGTTTATTATAATTCCAAAACGTTTTGTGCATATAGGCCCTAATTTTGGTCCTTGGTGAATCATTTACTTAAAATCAGAGGAAAACTTATATAGGATCTATATTCAAATCTGAAGGGATTTGAGCAAAACTTGCCACACGTTGGACTACACTAACTTCAGTATGTTGTGAAAAATGTTGCATCAATCGGTTTGACTGTGGGCCTTTGATGCACCATTTACATTAAATCGGATGAAAATATGTATGGGAGTCATATCTAATTCAGTGCTGTGCAAAATTATGAGACAGTAGGCCTAACCTTGGGTCGTTGGTATACCATTTACTTAAAATCAGAGCTTTATATGTGGCAAGTTTCGTGCAAATTGAAAAATATATCGGGGTTTTGGTACACCATTCACATTAAATAGGACGAAAATATATATGGGAGCTATATCTAAATCTGAATCGGTTTTCACGAAACTTAACACACATCATTCTGGACATAATTCAGTACGCTACGCCAAATTTCGTGCAAATCGAAAGATACATGTGGTGCACCATTTACATAAAATCGGACGAAAATATATATGGGAGCTATATCTAAGTCTTGACCGATTTTCACGAAACTTGGCACACATCATTCTGGATTAAATTCAAAACGCTATGCAACATAAGAACTTGGTACATTATTTAGATTAAATCACACGAAAAAAAATATATATATATCTAGATCTGATTTTCAGATATATATATCTAGATCGATTTTCACGAAACTCATCATACATCATTCCAGCATCAATTCAGTACGTTATGCCAAATTTCGTGCATATCGAAAGATATATAGGGACTTTGTTGCACCATTTACATGAAATCGGACGAAACTATATATGGGAGGTATATCTGGGCCGATCTTCACGAAACTTGGCAGACATCATTCTAGGCTCAATTCAGTACGTTATGCCAAATTTCGTGCAAATCGAAAGATATATAGGGACTTTGGCGCACCATTTACATGAAATCGGACGAAACTATATATGGGAGCTATATCTAAATCTATACCGATTTTCTCGAAACTTGGCAAACATCATTCTAGGCTCAATTCAGTACGTTATGTCAAATTTCGTGCAAATCGAAAGATACATTGGGACTTTGGTGTACCATTTACATGAAATCGGACGAAACAATATATGGGAGCTATATCTAAATCTGAACCGATTTTTCCCAATTTCAATAGGGTTTGTCCTTGGGTCAAACAAATGAGCTGTGCCAAATTTCATCCAATTTGGATCATAAATGCGACCTGTACTTTGCTCACAAAAATACATGGACAGACAGACGGACGGACGGACGGACGGACATGCATAAATCGACTTAAAAAGTGATTCTATGCATATTCTCAAAAGGAACCATGGGTCTATCTCGTTTCCTTTTGCCTGTTACAAACATATGCACAAAGACATAATACCCTGTACCACAGTGTGGTGAAGGGTATAAACATGACCGGACAAGAACAGGATACATCATTCAATTTTTTTTTTAAAAATTAAAAAAACATGACCGGACAAGAACAGGATACATCATTCGAGAATCTATTCAATTCAAATTATGTATAAATAAACAAAGAAAAATATATGGGATCTATATATAAATCTTAACCTATTTTGACCAATATCAATTCGATGGAGTGTACCAAAAGGAGCAAAATCGACTCAAAAAGTAATTCTTTGTATATATACTAAGAAGGGAACAATATGAGTTTAGAGGCTCATCTCGGATGACATTTTTACTACACTTAGGTCTCGTTTCCCTGATCATGAAAAGTTATGATTTTCAAACATCCCGAAATATAGACAACTGAAGATCCGAAATTCCTTTGTTCATAAGTTCGTCATTTTTAGACCGATGAAGGTCTATAAGTTTGGTATGGTTGCAAACCGTACACATTATATTTTCACATAAATTCGTTTTAATTATAAATTATTCAAAATAGCCGGCCTTCGGCCAGTGATTTAAGACATCCTCCTATGGACAGGCGGAAATCAATTTTTTTCAATGACCATTCTTAGACGGCTATCTATGACAAATGGAAAATTTGGCTACGCCATTGAACATTTTAAGATTTTAACCATGCAATTCTTAATAACCGCCAATATTACCATCATCGGTCCATAAATGAAGCTGTTATGAGCGAGCATATGAATTCCGCAACTTCAGAGGCCCATTTCTCGAGAAGTATGGACTTCTCCCATGAATGTAGCATACCGTTGTCATCAGGGAGACGAGATCTACCTGTCTAAATCCAAGTTTCAGGATTCCAACACTATCGGTTCACCCACAATTCAAATTGTACAAAATTTAGTACACAGTAGTACTTATTTCCAAATCATCCTTTCTACCCCAAACCTTCACTCCCACAGTGATCCCAAATCCAAGTTTCAGGATTCCAACTCTATTGGTTCACCCACAATTCAAATTGTACCAAATTTAATACACAGTAGTACTTATTTCCAAAACCCCCTTGCTACCCCAAACCAACAGTCCCACAGTGATCCTAAATCCAAGCTTAAGGATTCCAACACTATCGGTTTACCCACAATTCAAATTGTACCAAATTTAGTACACAGTAGTACGAATTTCCAAAACTTCCTAAATACCCCAATACTACACAGTCACAGTCATCCTATGTTCATGTATCAAGGTTCCAACTTTATCGGTTTACCCACAATTTAAATTGTACCAAATTTAGTACACAAAAGTACGAATTTCTGAAACTTCCTACATATTTCAATCTGACACCTCCACAGTGATCCTGACTCCTATTTTCATGATTCTAGCTCTATTGGTTCACCTAAAATTCAAATTGTACTAAATTTAGTACCATTTAGTCATTGTACCAGGTCTATCGGTTCACCCAAAACTACATACATATCCTATCCTACACTCCGACGGTAATGTTATTCAAATTTTCAGGATTCCAGTTCGATTTGTACCTTCAAATCAAATTCGTACCAAATATAGTACCATATAGTACGTTTCGTACACATGACTACACGCTTTCCAAACTCTCCTCATATCGACCTTATTTCTCAACCTTAATTTGCATTCCAAATTTCAAGTTTTTAGCTCAATCCATTCACATGCTACGAAATTGTACCAAATTTAGTACATTTCAGTACTTTTCGGATACTTATAGTTCGAGTTTCCAAAAAGCCCTTTGCTACACCTATCCTACATTCCATCTGCGACCACCAATCCAAATTTCAGAGTTCTAGCTCTACCGGTTCGCCAAATAGAAATGGTATCACATTTAGAACTTTACCATTGGACCAAGAGTTACCCTCAGCCAAAATTTCAAGATTCTAGCTTCAGTCGTTTAGTCTGGGCGTTGATGAATCGTTAAATCAGTAATCGTAACTCTTTTATTAGTATAGATAAAAGTAGTTTGATTATTAATATTTCAAAGGAGGTCAAAATGACCGATTTCAGGCAATATAGGTATAGCACATGTGAATACGGGGAATAAAAGAGAGGGAAACAGATACTATGATTAATAAACGTAGTTCTATGTGGTACAAAAAGTCACCAAATTTTAAAAAGCTGTGTCATAATATACACAATTGTTTTTGTACCTGAAATTGAAAAACGGTCAAAATGACCGCCTTCGGCCATCTAGTGTTAAAGATGTTAACGAATTTAATTTCGGGTAAGTCATTTCTTGTGGTAACATCTAGTTGCTATTAAAGAGAATATATATTATCATAATAGAAGTTCATCCATTCCAATGCAGAAAATAATACTTTTCTTCAAAAAGAAGAACGGTTAATCGTGGTACTACTGGTAACCGTCTGCTCTTGGCATTATGTCTGCCATTTCCGTAAATTGTAAATAATTTATCCAGTCTATGACAAATTATTTCTGTTTCACAGATAAAACATTTTTCAACTAGGCAATGAAATAATTATCTACCCACAGATTTTTTAATATTTCCAACAATTAAAATCTTGCCGCAACATATTTTTCACAGTTAAAAAATTAAAAATGCTACCATAAAATTCCGCCAATTACGAATACAATTTCGCTTTATTAACCAAATAATCCTTGAGAAAAAATTGTGTTGCAACTGCATATTTTCTTGGCTTTGCCACTTGTTATGATTAGCTTTTCTCTTTGAGGTTTTGTTTTAATGACCGCACTTGTTTCAATATCGCATTTTATTAAATTAACCACCAGTGCCACAAGAGGCTAAATAAATTAATTTTTAAATTAAATTGGCATTAAAATAATTATAGACCATATCAAAGGAATAAAAACTATGAGAATAACAGTAGGATTCGAGTCGGGAATTATATATGAACATTAATGTTTGAATAAAGATCGATACAAGGCATTTTTGATTAGAAGATGCATATTGTCGTTCGCTTTTACAAATTAATAATCAGGAACTATATCTACATCGTAACCGACTTTTATCTATTTGTCAAAAACATGTGTTTTTTGTTTCTTATATAGCTCGCATATCCAGGATCAGGATCCTATGTCAATTTCTTTGGAAGATAGCGGGGTTAAATGCGATGGGCAGACATACCGACATGGATAGATCGTTTTAGAATTTGACGTGTATATTTTATGGGGTAGGAAAAATTATTTGGTGAGTTGCATTGTTTCCTTCATACTACATGTACTGATGGATAAGTGACACATTCTTGTTTGAAATGGAGCAGAATAATGTTGAAGGCTTGGATATGGGGTCGCAGCTTTAGAAGTCGGATGTTATTAAGAGACGTATTCAGATCAGTCCCTTGAAAATGTCGGATGGATTTGAATCCACATCAAGATACTTGTGTTGGTATTTGAAGCGGTGATGATGTCACCACTGTCACTGAAACAAGTTCAAATGAAAATTCAACGTTAGGCAATTAATGCAATACTTAAAATGCATAAACACCGCATGTTCAAAAATGTTTAATCTGCACACGGCAAAAAAGCGAATTTTTATCCTATTTCGGTGTGTCCTTTTTATAACGCTATGCTATCTAGATTGTTATCTACCCAAATAAAATTGATCCATTATGTTGTGATGAATTGTATAGAAGACAAACGACAACAGCGGAAAAAGACGCCTCCAAAGATACACAGAGAAACTACTGATGCAAACTAAACCAAACTTTTAGCCTGAGAACAGAAAATTGGAATCTTAAATGGATTCGGAAGAACGAACAAAGTGTGTTAAGTTTGCTTTAAATAGGTCCAGATATACATATAGCTGTCATAGTTTGGATGGATTTTATATATTTTTATTTTTAAATGTTGCATTGCTCAAAGACTGCGGTTCATATATCTATATAGAAAACATATTAATTTTCCTCCGATTTCATATCGATGGCCCTACTAAATGTTCTAGTCGAAAAAATTTGATAAAGTTTATGCGAATTTAAACCGAATAAAAATATTTGTACATTAAGTAATAAACTGAATTTTAACATTACTGAATTCCTCATTTTATAGCGGAGGGTAAAAAGTTCTTTAATGCGTTTACATACGCATTATTTGCCAAACAAGACATACTTTGTAATCTTGACCAATTTTAAAAACATTCCTAAATCTGCCAACACTTACCATCATTTTTTCTTAATTTAAAGTTCCCTCAGCTACGAAAATTGTCAACAATAACCAAGAAACATTTGCCCATACATGAAACTTAAGTTTTTTGTTTTTTGCACAAAAAAAAAACCAGTAAGGAAAGTAGTAAAGTCGGACGGGGCCGACTATATGATACCCTTCACCACTATGGGTATATTAAACAGGACTATTAGCATGAAATTATATGAAATAAAATATGTGATATTTATCTAAATGTAAATCTACCTAGATCTATCCATAAAATATGTAAATCGACTTCAAACAAATATAAATAGGTCATCCGTTGGGCTATGTCTGTACTTCTAGAAAACGCAACTATATAATTTTATGCTCAATTTTGTACGATGTGCAAACTTTGATGTCAATCTGACTAATATGAGGAGTTTGATACCCAATTTACTTGAAATCGGGCGAAAATATATATGGTGCGTCAATTACTTAAAATCAATCTATAATAAAAAGGGCTATATCTATCTTAATCTGGACCGATTTTCACGGAACTTGGCAGACATCATTCTAGACCTAAATGATTAGACTGTACCAAATTTCGTGCAAATCGAAGGATATATAGGGACTTTGGTGCACCATTTACATGAAATCGGACGAAACTATATATGAGAGCTATATCAAAATCTGGATCGATTTTTACGAAACTTGGCAGACATCATTCTAGACTCAATTAAGTACGTTATGCCAAATTTCGTGCAAATCGAAGGATATATAGGGACTTTGGTGCACCATTTACATGAAATCGGACGAAACTATATATGGGAGCTATATCTAAATCTTGACCTATTTTCACGAAAGTTGGCAGACATCATTCTAGGCTCAATTCAGTACGTTATGCCAAATTTCGTGCAAATCGAATGATATATAGAGACTTTGGCGCACCATTTACATGAAATCGGACGAAACTATATATGGGAGCTATATCTAAATCCGGACCGATTTTCTCGAAAGTTGGCAGACATCATTCTAGACCTAAGTGATTAGGCTGTACCAAATTTCGTGCAAATCGAAAGATATATAGGGACTTTGGTGCACCATTTACATGAAATCGGACGAAACTATATATGGGAGCTATATCTAAATCTGGACCGATTTTTACGAAACTTGGCAGACATCATTCTAGACCTAAATGATTAGGCTGTACCAAATCTCGTGCAAATCGAAAGATATATAGGGACCGTTTACATTAAATCGGTTAAATATATATATGGGAGCTATATCTAAATCTGAACCGATTTTTCCCAATTTCAATAGGGTTGTCCTTGGGCCGAATAAGTGACCTATGCCAAATTTCATCCAATTCGGATCATAAATGCGACCTGTACTTTGTTTACAATTTAACATGGACAGACGGACGGACGGACGGACATGCATAAATCGACTTAGAAAGATATTCTATGTATATTCTCAAAAGGAACCATGGGTCTACTTCGATTATTTTTGCCTGTTACAATCATATGCACAAAGACATAATACCCTGTACCACAGTGTGGTGAAGGGTATAAAAAAAAAAAAACAAAATAAAAACGTTTAAAATGAAAACTGTCACTTATGTTTAAACATTACCAAAAACAACGATACAATCAAATTCTTTACTATCAACATTGCCATCCGCACCACATCGGCAACAATTTCACACAAAATGCACAGCAATTTCCAACAGCAACAAAATGTTTTTGTAAAAGGACAAATAAACGATTTTGTTGTTTGCGTCGGTCACAATTCTGCAGGCCACTCTGGTACATAAGTTTGTTTGGGAAAATGTACAATTAGTACGAAAGGGGTGAATGTCTGAAAACCGAAAGGGTGAATGTCAGGAAATGGAATAGATATCCATATCCAAGAATAGATATCGATATACATATTCGTCCGACTTTATGCAAATGTTTTTTTTTTTTTTTTTTTGAAACAAATCAACCACAAACCCTTAAATATTTCAATATAAGAAACAAATGTTTATTATAATATATATAAATAATATTTCTATGAATATGTATTTAAACTATTTTTATATTCTTTGAGATCACAAAAATAAATAAATCCATTACTTATAATGTATCGCGTATACATTAAATGTATTGCATACCACTAAGGAAAGTAGAAAAGTCGGACCCACTATATGATACCCTTCACCACTTTGGGTATATTCCATATATGTATCCTAACATACGTCACCATTTCGAGGTAACATTGTCATGAAATGGAACGATTATAAATATGTGATCTTAATCGGAATAACATCATTCCCTACACATGCCATTTTCCAACCTATTCTAAATTTTGTAAATCGACTTAAAGCAAACTTAACACACGCTGTTCGGTGTGCTGCGCTCGGACACACTTTGATTACTTGCTGTACAATTACATGAATAGGTCCTAATTATATATGGAAGTTATGCTCTATCTAAATCTGAACCGATTTCAAGGAAACTTGCCGGAGATAAATTTATATTAATTTCAGTACGTTGTGTCAATCGGCCTAACTATGGGTCTTTATGGCGCCAGTTACTAAAAATCGGATACAAATATATATGGCAGCTATATCAAAATATGAATCGATTTCAAAAAAACTTAACACACATACAGTTTAACTAACTTAAGAACATCAAGAACATTGTGCAAAATTGTGTGCCAATAGGCCAAACTTCGGGTCTTTAGTACACAACTTAAATTAAATCGGACGAAAATATATATGGAAGCTATATCTAAATCCGAATCGATTTTCACGAAACTAAGCACACATAACTTTCGATTTATTTCAGTTCGCTATTCGTGCAAATCGAAAGATTTACAGGGACTTTGGTGCACCACCTACCTTCAATCGGACGATGGACGGACATGCATAAATCGACTCAGAAAGTGATTCTGTACATATTCTCAAAAGGAACCATGTGTCTATCTCGTTTCCTTTATCTGTTACAAACATACGTACAAAGGCATAATGCCCTGTACCACAGTGTGGTGAAGGGTATAACAAAGCACAGGTACCATTTATGATCAGAATTGGATGAAATTTGGCACAGGTCAATTATTTGACCCAAGGACGAACCCTATTGAAATAGGGAGAAATAGGTTGAGATTTAGATATAGCTCCCATATATATTTTCGTCCGATTTAATGTAAACGGTCCCTATATTTCCTTCGATTTGCACGAAATTCTGCACAGCGTACTGAATTAGGTCCAGAATAATGCATTTTAAGTTTCCTGAAAATCGGTCCAGATTTAGATATAGCTCCCATATATATTTTCGTCCAATTTAATGTAAATGGTGTACCAAGGGTCCTATATATCTTTCCATTTGCACGAAATTTGGCACAGCGTACTGATTTAGGTCTAGAATGATGAGTGTTAAGTTTTCTGAAAATCGGTCCAGATTTAGATATAGCTCTGATATTTATTTTCGTCCGATTTTACACAACATTGACACAAAACTTTGCACAACGTTTTGCAGTTAGTATAAGCTAGAAATTAGATATAAATTCTGCACCAAATTCCCCAGGTGGGTCCCATTGGCACAAATTTTTGCACGACGTACGGAAGATAATATAACATACAGTGTAACAAGTTTTGCTGAAATCGGTTCAGATTTAAATATAGCTAGATATAGTTTCGTCCGATTTTAAGTAAGTGGTGCACCAAAGACCCAAAGTTAGGCCGTTTGCTACAAAATTTTGCACAACGTACTGAAGTTAGTATAACCTAGCATCTGGATGTTGTTGTTGAAATCAGTACAAATTTGGATAGAGCTACCATATCTATTTTCTCCCGATTTTAAGTAAATGATGCATAAATAACTCAAAACCTGTGACAAGTTTCGATGGTCCTTCAAAAATGCGACGTATGTTAGGTTCATCTGTTGAATATACCCAAAGTGGTGAAGGGTATCATATAGTCGGCCCCGTCCGACTTTACTACTTTCCTTACTGGTTCTATCATGTGATAATCCAAAATAACGAATACCTGTCCTATCCTGTAACTTCAGCCTTTTAATCAAATACCGTTATATTTGCATTTTATATAAACTTAATTCTTTTAAATATGTGCCAGATTTTTTGCACAAACAATTTCAGATTTCTTCGTTGTATGAGATTGTTAAGTTTTCTCCAATTACATTAACAAAAGATAACAAATTCAGTTATTCAAGCAACCTACAAACTCTTCAGAGTTGTTGAACTTAACAATGTGCACAATGTCACAACAGTTTTCCCTCAACATTGTTAAAATTGTTACACAACACAGTTGTTTCTTCTTTCATTACTTGATAATAAAGCTCTTCTGAAGCATTTTACATGTAACGCAAAGAAGAAGAAAAAACAGCAACACAAACATGACCTTTGAGTCCTTAACAATTTGTTGTACAATGCAACAGTAACAAAATGTACCTCTTAGTGGCATTTTATTCTGAAAATTTCCAACATTAAAGCAGAGCTGAAACTAACAGTTGGAAGAGGAAAAATAGGTAAAAATTCCAACAAAAAAATTTGATCTGCGTTTTAAAGCAATATAACTTTGTCCATTTCCAAAAACAATAGATCCAGTTAAGAAAGGCCCAACATTTAATATGTACTTCACCTTATATAATTTTGTTTGTTTGTATCTCTACACCTTTTTCACATGTTATTCAAAACATATCAAATGTAATTCGAGAATTCCATTTGTAATTCACAACATATAATTTGCAATTCGAGAATTCCATTTGCAATTCACAACATATCAGCTATAATTCGAGAATTTCATTTGTAATTCCTAGAATACCTTTCGAAATTCATAGAATTCCATTTGAAATTTAAAACCTTCCATTTAAAATTCCAAGTATTGCGTTTGAAATTCATAAAATTCCACTTGAAATTAATAAAATATCAATTTGAAATTTAAATAATTCCATTTGAAATTCTTAACTTTTTATTTGAAATACATAACATTCCATTTGTTTTTCGTAACATTTAATTTTAAATTCGAAAAATATTATTGGTAACTCAAAAGGAATATGTATGAATTTGAAATAAATTGCTATGAATTACAACTGAAATTTTATGAATTACAAGTGAAATGTTATGAATTTCAAATTGGATTCTTTGAATTTCAAATGAAACTCTACGAAATTCAAATTGAAATATTCGAATTACAAATGAAATTTTTTAAATTACGAAAAGTTTAAAATTACAAAAGTTTAAAATTACAAATGAAACTAATTACAAGTAAAATGTTATGAATTTCAAATTGAGTTTTCGAATTACAAATGAAATTCTCGAATGGCAATTGAAATGTTTTGAATAACATTTGAAAAATGTGTAGTTTGTTGTATCCTTTTTAATTTGTTTTGTTCTGTTTTTCATTCCCATTTGAGTAAAGCCATCAGAAGAACGATGAGTTGTCTATCAATAGTGTATTATACCCTTCACCAGACTGTGGTACAGGACATTATGTCTTTGTGCATATGTTTGTAACAGGCAAAAGAATTCTAATTAGACTCTTGATTCCTTTTAAGAATATGCATAAAATCACTTTCTGAGTCGATTTCTACATGTCTGTGTGTCCGTCCGTCCATGTATTTTTGTGAACAAAGTAAGTTACCTATCAGGAATACTGGATAACTCAAAGACATTTCACACATTTTTTAGTGGTAATAAGAGCATATAAAAATCCACGGTTTACCTAATTATACCTTTCACCACACTGTGGTACAGAGTATTATGTCTTTGTGCATATGTTTGTAACCGACAAAAGGAAACGATATAGACACATGGTTTCTTCTGAGAATATGCATAGAATCACTTTCTGAGTCGATGTCCGTCCGTCTGTTGACGTTAAATTGTAAACAAAGTACAGGTCGCATTTATGATCCGAATTGGATGAAATTTGCCACAGCATACTGAATTAGGTCTAGACTGAAATGTGTTAAATTTCGTGAAAATCGGTTCAGATTTAGATATAGCTCCCATATATTTTCGTCCGATTTTATGTAAATGGTGCACTAAAGTCCCTATATATCTTTCGATTTCCACGAAATCTGGCGTAGCGTACTGAATTGAGTCTGGAATTATGTGTGTTAAATTTCGTGAAAATTGGTACTGATTTAGATATAGCTTCCATATGTATTTTCGTCCGAATTTATATAAATGGTGGACCAAAGTCCCTATATGTCCTTCGATGTTAGCGAAATTTGGTATAGCGCACTGAATTAAGTCTTTAACGATATGTGTTAAATTTCATGAAAATCAGTTCAGATTTAGATATAGCTCCCATATATATTTTCATCCGATTGTAGGTAAATGGTGCACCTTTATATCCTTCGATTTGCACGAAATTTGTGTAAAGTTTCGTGAAAATCGGTTCGGATTTACATATAGCTCCTATAAATATTTTCGTCCGATTTACATAGTATTTACATAAAATATATACATAATTGAATCTAAAATTATGTGGGTTAAGTTTGAAATGGGTTGCGATTTAAATATAGCTCTTATGTATATTTTCGTCCGATTTTAGGTAAATGGTGCACCAAACTCATTATGTTTGTCCGATTGACACGAAATGTTATACAACGTATCAAATTGAGATTAGAATAATATTATTGCGTTTTGTTGAAATTGGTGCAGATGCAGACATAGTTTGCACATATATATTTCGAACGGGTGTATGATTGATATTAAAGTTTTAACAGTGCGGTTTTGCTATAAATCGATTTCCATAAATTTGTCCCATTGTATGCAAACGACTCTAAATCTAAATGAAATGTTACTTAGAGGGAACATTGACATGATATTGTTAGGATACATTTGTACAATCTACTCCAAGTGGTGAAGGGTATCATATAGTCGGCCCGGTCCGATTTTACTACTTTCATTACTGTTTTTATACCCTTCACCACACTGTGGTACAGGGTATTATGTCTTTGTGCATATGTTTGTAACAGGCAAAAGGAAACGAGATAGACACATGGTTCCTTTTGAGAATATGCATAGAATCACTTTTTAAGTCGATTTATGCATGTCCGTCCGTCCGTCTGTCTGTCCATGTTAAATTGTAAACAAAGTACAAGTCGCATTTATGATCCGAATTGGATGAAATTTGGCATAGGTCACTTATTTGACCCAAGGACCCTATTGAAATTACGAAAAATCGGTTCAGATTTAGATATAGCTCCCATATATATATTCAACCGATTTAATGTAAATGGTCCCTATATATCTTTCGATTTGCACGAAATTTGGTACAGCCTAATCATTTAGGTCTAGAATGATGTCTGCCAAGTTTCGTGAAAATCGGTTCTGATTTAGATATAGCTCTCATATATAGTTTCGTCCGATTTCATGTAAAAGGTGCCCCAAAGCCCCTATATATCTTTTGATTAGCACGAAATTTGACATAACGTACTGAATTATGCCTAGAGTGATGTCTGCCAAGTTTCGAGAAAATCGGTCCAGATTTAGATATAGCTCTCATATATAGTTTCGTCCGATTTCATGTAAGTGGTGCACCAAAGTCGCTATATATCTATCCTTCGATTTACACGAAATTTGGCATAACGTACTGAGTTAAGTCTAAAATGATGTCTGCCAATTTTCATGAAAATCGGTCCAGATTTCTGTATAGCTCCAATATATAGTTTCGTCCGATTTCATGTAAATGGTGCACCAAAGTCCCTATATATCCTTCGATTTGCACGAAATTTGTTATAACGTACTTAATTGAGCCTAGAATGATGTCTGCCAAGTTTCATGAAAATCGGTCCTGATTTAGATATAGCTCCCATATATAGTTTCGTCGGATTTCATGTAAATGGTGCACCAAAGTCCCTATATATCCTTCGATTTGCACGAAATTTGGCATAACGTACTAAATTAAGCCTAGAGTGATGTCTGCCAAGTTTCGAGAAACCCGGTCCAGATTTCTATATAGCTCCCACATATAGTTTCGCCCGATTTCATGTAAATTGTGCACCAAAATCACTAAATGTGTTTCGATTTGCACGAAATTTGGCATAACGTACTGAATTGAGCCTAGAGTGATGTCTGCCTTGTTTCGTGAAAATCAGTCCAGATTTAGATATAGCTCCCTTTTATTATAGATTGGTTTTAAGTAATTGGCGCACCAAGGAACCAATAGGAACAAAATGTTCTGAAATTAGTATAACCTAACCTGTGACAAGCTTGTTTCGAATCGCTTAATATTTGGATAGAGCTTCCATATATATTTTCGCCCGATTTCAAGTAAATTGGACATCAAACTCTGACATGTTAGTCAGATTGACATCAAATTTTGCACAACGTACAAAATTGAGCATAGAATTACGAAGTTGCGTTTTCTAGAAGTACTGACATAGCCCAACGGAAGACCTATTTATATTTGTTTGAAGTCGATTGACATACTTTATGGATGGATCTAGGTAGATTCACCTTTAGATAAATATCACATATTTTTTTTATCCAATTTTGTGTTAATAGTCCTGTTTAATATACCCATAGTGGTGAATGGTATCATATAGTCGGCCCTGGGAAGCAGGGAAGACTATAGTTTCCCTGCCTTACCCCTCGGCAAACAATGCCATACATTCCCCACTAATAAATAGTTGTTTTTTATAAAAACAACAAACTGGGATTCAGCCTGACTATTTTGCAAAAACATAATTTGGATTATATACACAAATTAGTACTGTACACATATTCGCCCTCTTTATACCCTTCACCAGGGTGTTTCATGGTATTATGATTTTGTGCATATGTTTGTAACAGGCAAAAGAAATCGAGATAGACCCATGATTCCTTTTGAGAATAAGCATAGAATAACTTTCTGAGTCGATTTATGCATGAAATGGTACCTATATATCTTTCGATTTGCACGAAATTTTTTGGTATAGCCTACTAAATTAGGTCAAGAACAATGTGTGCTAAGTTTCGTGAAAATCGGTTCATTTTTAGATATAGCTCCCACATATATATATATATATATTTGTTTCCGATGTTAATGTGCACCAATAGTCCCTATATATCTTTCGATTTGCACGAAAGTTGGTATAGAATACTGAATTAGGTCAAGAATAATGTATACTATGTTTCGTGAAAATCGGTTCAGATTTAGATATAGCTCCCATATATAGTTTTGCCCGATTTTAGGTAAATCGTGCACCAAAGCCCCTGAAAATCATTAGATTTGCACGAATTTTGGCAAAGCGGACTAAATTAAGTCTAGAATAATGTGTGCAAAGTTTCGTGAAAATCGGTTCAGATTTAGATATAGCTCCCATATGTAAATGGTGCACCGAAGCCTCTATAATTGGCACACCAAAATCGCTATATATCATTCCATTTGCATGAATTTTGGCATAGCGTAGAATGATGTGTGCTAAGTTTCGTGAAAAACGATTCAGATTTAGATATAGCTCCCATATATATTTTTGTCCGATTTAATGTAAATGGTCTCTATATATCTTTCGATTTGCACGAAATTGGGTACAGCCTACTAAATTAGGTCAAGAATGATGTATGCCAAGTTTCGTGAAAATCGGTTCAGATTTAGATATAGCTCCCATATATATTTTCGTCCGATTTTATGTAAATGGTGCCCCTGAAAATCATTCGATTTTCGTTTCGTGAGAATCGGTTCAGATTTACATATAGCTCCCATATATATTTTCGTCCGATTTTATGTAAATGGTGCCCCTGAAAATCATTCGATTTTCATTTCGTGAAATTCGGTTCAGATTTAGATATAGCTCCCATATATATTTTCGTCCGATTTTATGTAAATGGTGCCCCTGAAAATCATTCGATTTGCACGAATTTTGGCATAGCGTACTGAATTAAGTCTAGAATAGTCTAGCAAAGTTTCGTGAAAATCTGTTCAGATTTATATGTAGTTTCCATATATATGTTCGTCCGATATAAATTAATCTCTGGTAAGTTTCCTTGAATTCAGTTCATGGTAAATGTACGCCATGTAATAAATGGATGTCTGATTGAGATTAAATTTTAAACCGGGCAATATACCAAATAGCGTATGTCAAGCTTGCTTTAAATCGATTTACTATAGGTTGCAGAATGACATGTGTAGGGATTGATGTTAGTCGGTTTTGATATAGATAAATACCCAAAATGGTGAAGGGTATCATATAGTCGGCCCAGTCCGAATTTACTGCGAAGTGAATAGTGTGAATTTTAATTATAAATCGTTTGATCATCTAGAAGGCACGTTAAAAGTCGGAGACTGGGATATGATAAATTTAGATAAAGCTTTAATTTTTATTCGCTGATCCTATTACTGCTTTTCAATGTATAGTTCTACTTTGATGGAAGATAACAAAAACATCCATCTAAGACCCTTTATGTACTGCGTTATGTGCATTATTTTAATATAAATTTTTTCAAACCAAAAGCTTTGGGATTTTGTTCTAATAATCATAATCCCTCATCCTTCAATATATTCCTATATCAGTGCAAAATTATTGTTGTACAGCAACTGTTTTAGTTCAATTCTCAATTCCGTCAGAAGATAGCGTGATTACAACAGACGGACGGTCAGACGGGCATGGCTATATCGTCTTAAAATTTTACCCTGATCAAGAATATATATACTTTGTAGGGTCGGAAATGAATATTTCGATGAGTTACAAACGGAATGTCAAAATTAATATACCCTCCAATTTTTTAAGAGTATGTCGAGAAATATATTTTAACATTGAATTTATTTTTCGATTATTTCGTTTATTATAAACCACTGAAAAATCAATTTTCCAAAACAAATTATCACTACATTCAGTTTTCGAATTAGAATAAAAAGACACGGAACAGAAAACACCGTGTCTCATTATACCCTTCACCACACTGTGGTACAGGTTATTACGTTTTTGCGCATATGTTTGTAACTGGCAAAAGAAATTGAGATAGACCCATGGTTCCTTTTGAGAATATGCATAGAATCACTTTCTGAATAGATTTGTGCATGTCCGTCCGTCCGTCTGTTGATGTTAAATTGAAAACAAAGTACAGGTCGCATTTGTGATCCGAATTGGATGAAAGTTGGCATGGGTCACTTATTTGGCCAAAAGACGAACCCTATTGAAATTGGTAAAAATCGGGTCAGATTTAGATATAGCTCCCATATATATATTCGCCCAATTTATTGTTAATGTTGCACTAAAGTGATTTGCACGAAATTTGGTATAGCGCACTGAATTAAGTCTAGAATGATGTCTGCTAAGTTTTTTGAAAATCGGTTCAGATTTGGATAGAGCTCCCATATATAGTTTCGCCCGATTTTGAGTAAATGAAAATCATTAGATTTTCACGAAATTTGGTATAGCACACTGAATTAAGTCTAGAATGATATCTGCTATATTTCGTGAAAATTGGTTCAGATTTGGATGTAGCTCTCATATAGCGTGATTACAACAGACGGACGGTCAGACGGGCATGGCTATATCGTCTTAAAATTTTACCCTGATCAAGAATATATATACTTTGTAGGGTCGGAAATGAATATTTCGATGAGTTACAAACGGAATGTCAAAATTAATATACCCTCCAATTTTTTAAGAGTATGTCGAGAAATATATTTTAACATTGAATTTATTTTTCGATTATTTCGTTTATTATAAACCACTGAAAAATCAATTTTCCAAAACAAATTATCACTACATTCAGTTTTCGAATTAGAATAAAAAAACACGGAACAGAAAACACCGTGTCTCATTATACCCTACACCACACTGTGGTACAGGTTATTATGTTTTTGCGCATATGTTTGTAACTGGCAAAAGGAATTGAGAAAGACCCATGGTTCCTTTTGAGAATATGCATAGAATCACTTTCTGAATAGATTTGTGCATGTCCGTCCGTCCGTCCGTCTGTTGATGTTAAATTGAAAACAAAGTACAGGTCGCATTTGTGATCCGAATTGGATGAAAGTTGGCATGGGTCACTTATTTGGCCAAAAGACGAACCCTATTGAAATTGTTAAAAATCGGGTCAGATTTAGATATAGCTCCCATATATATATTCGCCCAATTTATTGTTAATGTTGCACTAAAGTGATTTGCACGAAATTTGGTATAGCGCACTGAATTAAGTCTAGAATGATGTCTGCTAAGTTTTTTGAAAATCGGTTCAGATTTGGATAGAGCTCCCATATATAGTTTCACCCGATTTTGAGTAAATGAAAATCATTAGATTTTCACGAAATTTGGTATAGCACACTGAATTAAGTCTAGAATGATATCTGCTATATTTCGTGAAAATTGGTTCAGATTTGGATGTAGCTCTCATATAGCGTGATTACAACAGACGGACGGTCAGACGGGCATTGCTATATCGTCTTAAAATTTTACCCTGATCAAGAATATATATACTTTGTAGGGTCGGAAATGAATATTTCGATGAGTTACAAACGGAATGTCAAAATTAATATACCCTCCAATTTTTTAAGAGTATGTCGAGAAATATATTTTAACATTGAATTTATTTTTCGATTATTTCGTTTATTATAAACCACTGAAAAATCAATTTTCCAAAACAAATTATCACTACATTCAGTTTTCGAATTAGAATAAAAAGACACGGAACAGAAAACACCGTGTCTCATTATACCCTACACCACACTGTGGTACAGGTTATTATGTTTTTGCGCATATGTTTGTAACTGGCAAAAGGAATTGAGATAGACCCATGGTTCCTTTTGAGAATATGCATAGAATCACTTTCTGAATAGATTTGTGCATGTCCGTCCGTCCGTCCGTCCGTCTGTTGATGTTAAATTGAAAACAAAGTACTGGTCGCATTTGTGATCCGAATTGGATGAAAGTTGGCATGGGTCACTTATTTGGCCAAAAGACGAACCCTATTGAAATTGTTAAAAATCGGGTCAGATTTAGATATAGCTCCCATATATATATTCGCCCAATTTATTGTTAATGTTGCACTAAAGTGATTTGCACGAAATTTGGTATAGCGCACTGAATTAAGTCTAGAATGATGTCTGCTAAGTTGTTTGAAAATCGGTTCAGATTTGGATAGAGCTCCCATATATAGTTTCGCCCGATTTTGAGTAAATGAAAATCATTAGATTTTCACGAAATTTGGTATAGCACACTGAATTAAGTCTAGAATGATATCTGCTATATTTCGTGAAAATTGGTTCAGATTTGGATGTAGCTCTCATATATAGTTTCGCCCGAATTTAGGTAAATTGTGCACCAAAATCCCTGTAAATCATTTGGTTTTCACGAATTTCGGCACAGCGTATTGAATTAAGTCTAGAATGATGTCTGCGAAGTTTCGTGAAAATCAGTTCAGATTTAGATATAGCTCCCACATATATTTTAAGCAGTACATCATACCAAATAGCGTGTGTCAAGTTTGCTTTGATTTACAAAATTTAACATAGGTTTACATATAGATAAAGATTATATATTTAAGATCACATATTCATGTCAATGTTCCTTCAAAAAGTCGACGTCTGTTAGGATACATATGTTGAATATATCCAAAGTGGTGAAGGATATGTGATACAGTCGTCCCAGTCCGACTTTACTAATTTCCTTACTGGTTTCTGTTGGTACCAACAAGAGTGATAGCAGGAAATGCAAACGTATTTAGTTATAAGTTGTATGGGGTGAGTTAAACCTTGTTGTCCTGTTGGATACTTAACAACCCTCAACCCCGCATGTCATTTAATATGATCACGTACTGAAATAATGTTATTTTCTAGAAATAGGGAATATTACGAATAAATATGTTCAATAGTCTCTTTTATGAAGTTAATTTTCTGTGAGAGGATGTTCCATAATCCAATGAAAGTTATCAAAGGTTTTATCTGTAAGACTTTGTTTGTCACGCAAAAAATGGTAACAAAAATTTGCTAAAATTTTAAGAAATTAAGTAAGGAATCGAATTTTAAACAAATCAATACTAACCTTTTCATCCATCCAAAACAAACGGGCAATCAAAAAATGGCTGTTATTTTCAAAATATTAACAAAACAGAAAAATTACGATATTCGAACATACTTCAAAGTAAAATTTTAAAATAACGCCACATTTTGTGCATACTCAAAGTGGTGTAGAATATGATATTATTTTTGCAAATTGACTCCTTAAAGAACAAGATTTAAAATTTGTTAATATAATGTGACATTCTTATAAACATTTTAATTACACTTCTCGTTACTCACATATTCATATTACATTTTTGTCCTAAATATACAATTTTGGGGTTGAGGAATGCTTGCTTATTGGGAAATTAATGTGCACAATACCTTTCGCTTTAATGGACCATTTTAACAGGCATGATGCCTGATGGGGAATACCAAAATACGCTTGTCTCATTTGTAAGCAGTATTAGTGGGTATAGCCGGTCTTAAATTTTAATTACTGGTGAAAATGTTATGGTCAAACGGATCATGTTCACCGGATTATGCTTACCTTATTTCACACAAGCCTGAAATGGTTGAGGTTTTGTCAAAATGTTTTAGCCAAGATTGACTGCGCAAATTATTAGATAAGTCAATGTTTATGTTTTACGGCTACTGTCTCGTCTGTCCTATAATAAAATTTAAAGTGACAAGATTTCTTAAGGCTGGTGAGTAAGGGTGGAATTATTTGTATGGATGATGGTATGTTGTGGCAGGTGATAGCAATTTAGTATTCACCGCGTAAATTTCGAACCACGATATTTATCATTTTCATTTCCAATGTCATGGGAGTTGATAGGTCGTGTTGTGAATTGATACAATTCATTAGTAAAGAAACAATTTTAAAACAAGGATTTATAGAAACTTTTTGTTTATTTTTAACAAATGAAGTTCCTATAACTTCCTCATAATTTCCAAATCTATTATGCCATCCTCGTATTTCTCATTTCATCATGTTTGAGTAGATTTTCCGGAAAATAAGTACCATCATTACACTTATAGCTGTATGAGAAAAAACCTAATGAATGGACGAAGAGTGACAGTGTCAGATTTATGACAGATGTTATTCATGCGGTTTTATAGTCTGTGACAGATAAGCGTCATTGTTGCAAATGGGGGACAGAAAAGGTTTAAAGCGCACAAAGACAATGTTAATGCTAATCATTAGGACAGTTTAAGCTTTAAAATTTGTAACACGTCACCTCATAGATTATATTAAAAGAGTATGACATGTTTAAATCTTTTACATTTTTTTAATGGAAACAAATACAAGTTAAACTATGGAAGTATCAAGATTTATTTTGAAAGCTACAGTAATTTTATTTGGATAGCTTTAAAGAAAGCCAGTAAGTAATGTTCAAAATCGGACCACCAAGGGGTAAGGCAGATAAGACCATGGTTTCAGATTTCGTCACTATACATTTCAGTACCAAAATTTCAGTGGCCATATTTTCCACAATAATAAACAGCTGTTTTTATAAAACAACGAACAGGGATTACGCCTGCCTATTTTCCATTAACAAAATATTTATGGAACCTTAAGTGAAATATGTGTGGGTGCCATATCTAAATCTGAAAGAATTTGATGGTGATGAATACATGGTACTCCACTTAATAGAATCAGGCAATTCATATATGGGAAATATATCTTAAAATGAGCTGATTTCAAGGAAACTTAATACACGCCATTTAGTCTCAGCTTGCGACGGTCATAATGTGGAAGTTTAGTGTACAATTTACTTAAAATCGGCAAAATTATATATGGAAGCTAAATCTAGACCGAACATTACCCAAATTATTAAATACTCAATTTGGAACGTAGTACAAATTTTTGTCTCAATTGGATAAACATTGATTCTGTGGTGTGATATTGTAAAATGTAAGTTATATCTGTGCACTATAGTTTTATTTTTTATGATTTCATAAGAACACATTCGAAAATTATGTAGATTTCTGTTGTTCGGCGTCGAAGTTGAGTTTTTTGTCGACTCAAAATCTTGCAAAATGACCGACACATACATATATGTTTAGTTATCTATTCTCCGACAAAGTCAAAGACAGTTTATATCTTCACCATACTGTTGTACAGGGTATTATGTCTTTGTACATATGTTTGTAACAGGCAAAATGAAACCATATAGACCCATGGTTCCTTTTGAGAATATGCATAGAATCGCTGGCCCAATGACGATCCCTATAGGTATTGGAGAAAATCGTTTTAGATTTAGCTATAGTACCCATATGTATGCTCCAAACTCCCAAAATTTTGCACGGCGTGCTGAATTACGTAAATATTGATGTATGTGAAGTTTCGTTGAAGTCTGTTCAGATTTGTAAATATAAATGGTTCACCGACGCTTCTATATTTCTTTCAATTTACACGAAATTGCACATTACTCTGGACTCAATCATGTACGCTATGATTGAATCCAGAATAGTATTAATTAGACAATCCAGGGGATTTTGGTGCACCATCTACAAAAAATCTGAACTATATATGGGAACTTCGAATACATCAACATGGACCTAATTTAGTACGCCGTTCAAAAAGTTGGACAAATATTTAGTGTTTGGTGCAACATTTAGATAAAATCGGACTAAACTATGTATGGAATTTACATCTAAATCTGAACCGATTTTCTCTAATTTAAATAGGGTTCGTCCTTAGGCCAAATTAGTTACCTGTGCCAAATTCCATCCAAATCGGATTATAAACGCGGCTGGACATGCATAAATCGACTCAGAGAATCGATTTGAACTTTAAATCGATTATGGGAAGATAATAAACAGCTGCAATGGAACTATAACAATCACTCCTTCGTTCATTGTCTGACTGATAAATCGCTGCTGAGTGTTTCAGTGATTTCATTAGAAGTTTTTTTGACCAGCATTCTCAATTACGATTATCATCTTTAACTTGAAGCCGACATATGGATATCAACTAAAATTAATAATGTTCGATATACATTTACCTTTAGATTGCAATGCAATTGGTACACACAGGCGAAACTTATATTTTTGTCAACCGTATTTAAGATGTACAGCTTTTCATATTATATCTATAGTCAAACAAATATTATTATACTAATCAGGAAAAACGGAGACATAGTAACCAAATATAAGGAATATTGCATAATATACGTCATATTGAATTAATTGTCTTTCGAATTCTTCCGTTCATCTGTTTTACAACAAAACCTTTCATCAAAAGCGCCTTCTTACCAGATGTAATAGGTTGGATTTTGATACTTTTCTATAAGTTTAGATTTATTTGTTCTAGAGTTGGTAACGTTTTGAATAACATTTCTTTGGAATATGATGTCAACATTGCATGTTCATGTTTGGTATTTATCTATCAAATGAAACTGATTTGCGAATATTAATTATGTACTTCTGATATATGGGAAATTACAAAGTTCTTTTAAAATTCCATTAAAAAAATTTGAAATTTTTTTGCCAGCACATTTATGATTTTTGGTACGTAGGTTAATAAAAATATGCTGTTTCGAAATCTGTTCGCGTTCACAAATTCGGATGATGCGCACAAAAGTTATAGCGGTTTTAAACCTTGTATTTCAAGTATAAATTAAATGAATTCCTATTTGTTGTAAATCGCGAATTTCTTCACAAACGGATAAACACATTTGTTATACCCTTCACCACACTGTGGTACAGGGTATTATGTCTTTGTGCATAAGTTTGTAACAGGCAAAAGGAAATGAGATAGACACATGGTTCCTTTTGAGAATATACATAGAATCACTAAATAATTCGATTTATGCATGTGTGTCCGTCCGTCTGACTGTCCATATTAAATTGTAAACAAAGTACAGGTCGCATTTATGATCCGAATTGGATGAAATTTGGCATAGATCACTTATTCGGTCCTAGGACGAACCCTATTGATATTGGGAAAAATCGGTTCAGATTTAGATATAGCTCCCATATATATGTATTTAACCGATTTAATGTAAACGGTCCCTATATATCATTCGATTTGCACGAAATTTGGTACAGCCTAATCATTTAGGTCTAGAATTATGTCTGCCAAGTTTCGTGAAAATCGGTCCGAATTTAGATATAGCTCCCATATATATATTTAACCGATTAAATGTAAACGGTCCCTATATATCATTCGATTTGCACGAAATTTGGTACAGCCTAATCATTTAGGTCTAGAATTATGTCTGCCAAGTTTCGTGAAAATCGGTCCGAATTTAGATATAGCTCCCATATATAGTTTCGTCCGATTTCATGTAAATGGTGCACCAAAGTCCCTATATATCTTTCGATTTGAACGAAATTTGGCATAACGTACTGAATTGAGCGAGTGATGTTTGTCAGAGTGATATTTGCCATGTTTCGTGAAAATGGTCCAGATTTAGATATAGCTCCCATATATATTTTCGTCCTATTTAAAGTAAATGGTGCACCATAGTCCACATATATCTTTCGATTTGCACGAAATTTGGCATAACGTACTGAATTAAGCCTACAATGATGTCTGCTAAGTTTCGTTATAATCGGCCATTATGGTGTACCAAAGTCCCTATATATCCTTCGATTTGCTCGAAATTTGGCATAGCGTACTGAATTTAGTGCAGACTGATGTGTGCTTAGTTTCATGAAAATTGGTTGAGATTTAGATACTATAGATTTATATATTATAGATTGATTTCAAGTAATTGACGCACCAAGGATCCAATATATGGTTGATAGGAACAAAACGTACTGAAATTAGTATAACCTAACCTGTGACAAGTTCCCTTGAAATCGGTACATATTCGGATATAACTTCCATATATATTTTCGCCCGATTTTAAGTAAATTGGACATCAAACTCCTCATGTTAGTCAGATTGACATCATATTTTGCACAACGTACAAAATTGAACACAGAA